>NW_026635894.1:0-2013 GCF_028554395.1 Pezoporus wallicus | reverse complement strand
GGGGAGTTTCCCTTTGTGTTAGGGATAGGCTGGAGAGTATGGAACTCTGTCTGGGGACAGGTGAGCAGTCCACAGAGAGTTTGTGGGTCAGGGTTAAAGGGAATATAGCTTTGGGAGACATTACTGTGGGGATCTGTTACAGACCGCCTGATCAAGGAGAACCTGCGGATAAAGCCCTCCATAGACAGATAGGAAAAGCCTCACGCTCGCAGGCCCTTGTTCTCATGGGTGACTTCAACCACCCTGACATCTGTTGGAAGGAGGGTATGGCCCGGCACAAGCAATCCAGGAGGTTCCTCGATTGTGTAGAAGACAACTTCCTTCTGCAAGAAATAGGGGAGCCGACAACGAGAGGTGCCGTGCTTGACCTCGTGCTCACCAAAAGGGAAGGGCTCATAGGAAATGTGACACTCCAGGGCAGCCTTTGATGCAGCGATCATGAGATGCTTGAATTTGAGATCCTCAGGACAGTGAGAAGAGCGTGCAGCAAGCTCACTGCCCTGGACTTCAAAAGAGCAGACTCTTCAGGACCCTACTTTGGAAGGTTCCATGGGATACAGCCCTAGAGGGCAGGGGGGCCCAAGACTGTTGGTTGATATTCAAGGACCACCTGCTACAAGCTCAGGAGTGTTGCATCCCAACTAGAAGGAAGTGCAGCAGGAGGGCCAGGAGACCTCCTTGGATGGATAAGGAGCTCCTGGGGAAAATTCAAATGAAAAAAGAGGCTTATAATAAGTGGAAGCAAGGAAAAGTGGCATGGGAAGAGTACAGGGATGTTGTTTGGGAAGCTAGGGACCAGGTTAGGAAAGCTAAGGCCCAGTTAGACCTAAACTTAGCTAGAGGTATTAAGGAAAACAGGGAGGGATTCTACAGGTACATAGCAAATAAAAAACAGACAAGGGAGAACGTAGGCTCCCTCAGGAAGCTCTCGGGAAAACTAGTGACACAGGACTTGGAGAAGGCTGAGGTTCTGAATGACTTCTTTGCCTCGCTCTTCACTGGCAAAGGCTCTGACTGCACCACCCAAGTCTTGGAAGGCAGATGCAGGGACTGTGAGAATGAAGACCTTGCGCCCACTGTAGGAGAGGATCTGGTTCGAGACCATCTTAAAAATCTGAAGGTGCACAAGTCCATGGGTACCGATGTAATCCATCCGCGGGTCCTGAAGGAGCTGGAGAATGAAGTTGCGAAGCCGCTGGCCATCATATTTGAGAAATCATGGCAGTCAGGTGAAGTTCCCATGACTGGAAAAAGGGAAATATAACCCCCATTTTCAAGAAGGGGAAAATGGATGACCTGGGGAATTACAGAGCAGTCAGTCTCACCCCTGAGCCTGGCAACATCTTGGAGCAGATTCTCCTGGAAGGCATGCTAAGGCACATGAAAATCAACAAGGTGCTTGGTGACAGCCAGCATGGCTTCACTGAGGGGAAATCCTGCCTGACCAATTTGGTGGCCTTCTATGATGGGGCTACAGAACTGATGGACAGGGGTAGAGCAGTTGATGGCATCTACCTGGACTTGTGCAAAGCGTTCGACACTGTCCCACACAACATCCTTGTCTCTAAATTGGAGAGACATCAATTTGATGGATGGACCACTCGGTGGATAAAGAACTGGCTGGATGGCCGCATGCAAAGCGTTGTGGTCAATAGCTCAAAGTCCAGCTGGAGACCAGTAACGAGTGGTGTCCCTCAGGGATCGGTGTTGGGACCGGTCTTGTTCAACATCTTCATCACTGACATGGAGAGTGGGATTGGGTGCGCCCTCAGCAAGTTTGCCAATGACACCAAGCTGTGTGGTTCGGTTGATACCCTGGAGGGAAGGAATGCCATCCAGAGGGACCTTGACATGCTTGTAAGGTGGGCTGATGGCAACCTCATGGAGTTTAACCATGCCAAGTGCAAGGCCCTACAGCTGGGTCAGAGCAGTCCCAGGCACAGCTACAGGTTGGGCAGAGAAGAGATTCAGAGCAGCCCTGCAGAGAAGGACTTGGGGGTGTTGTTCAATGAG
>NW_026635893.1:0-2009 GCF_028554395.1 Pezoporus wallicus | reverse complement strand
TATTAAATAACTGATACTTATTTGGATGAATTATCCAAGACTCAGTCCACCCTTAAAATCACGTGAAGCTGTTTGAAGGAACCATTCATTCCCCAGACTCCTTCTGGCTGCATCAGCACCTCCAAGACCAGTTCTCCTGCAGAGACCTACCCAGGAAGACAGGCCCAGGACAGTTTGCTTTATATTTCCCCATCTATCACACACCTCTTCCTTTCAGTGTTTCCTGAGGAAGCCCTTTACTTCCACAGGGATCATCTAATATTGCATTGAAGGGAGCTGAAAACAAACACAACAAAGCAACCTCTGTGTGGATGGTTTGCGCTGGTCATGGGGAGTCCTTTCCATCAGATGCATTCATTTCCATACACTTGACTAGTGATTGTACACCACTTTGGTCAAAAGCATTGGCTCAAAACGTGGCTGCTTTGAGGATATATCAGGATGAAGTCAGATTTCCCAGTCTTCATCTGAAGAATCCTGAGTTCCGGTGTGTGCTGAATGCTTCTTCTAGATGAAGAGACATTATAAAACTCTTAATAGAAATATTAAATGATAACCTTGTCCCAGACATTTAGAAAAGTCAAAGGATGGGGCAATGAGAGGAGAAAACTGAGCTATGAAAATGTGGGGAAGGAAGAAAAAGAATAATGTAGATGGCTTTAAATGTTTCCAATGTCAATCTGTTTTTCTGCTTGAAGGCATCAGACTGACAGTCCAGGAGATGCACTGGAGGAGGGTAGAAAAGGATTTCTGAGTGGTTTTGAATGTCTTTCGTCCCCATTGGGTACTGGGCTAAGACCAAGGCTTGTGAAGTGGGAAAATCAATATAACAGAGGGAGAAATAACCCTCAACCAAATTTAGAAGAAGAACAATATATAATTCAAAGATTATTGAAAAGAACTACATGAATCCGGAAAGAGGCACTGAGAATACCTGGGTGCGCTTGTGCAGGGTGAATAATGCAGCTTGAAATCCCAGAAGCAGACAGCTGAGTACTGCACTTGCTCCATCAGCTTCGTCAAGATAGCCAGGCAAGCAGCACCTTGGGTGTTCAGGGGAGAGGAAGACCCCTGATCCTCCCTCTCACCTGCACTCAGGCTCTTTACACCCCTACTTAAATTCTCAGCAGAGCAGAGGCTCAGATATGACTTGTCCCCATTTAACACAAGGGCTTTGTTGACGAACAGACTGTCAGAGCTTTATTTCTTAGAATTGCAGCTTGGTTTGTGTTGGAAGGGACCTTAAAGCTCCTCCAGCTCCAACCCCTGCCATGGGCAGGGACACCTTCCACTAGAGCAGCTTGCTCCAAGCCCCTGTGTCCAACCTGGCCTTGAACACTGCCAGGGATGGGGCAGCCACAGCTTCTCTGGGCACCCTGTGCCAGCACCTCAGCACCCTCACAGGGAAGAGCTTCTGCCTAAGAGCTCATCTCAGTCTCCCCTCTGCCAAGTTCAAGCCATTCCCCTTGGCCTCCTGCAGGTTTCTTGTAGCCCCCTTCAGACACTGGAAGCTGCTCTGAGGTCTCCACACAGCTTCTGTTCTGCGGGCTGCACAGACCCAATGTTCTCAGCTTGTCTCCATACAGGAGCTGCTCCAGCCCCTGAGCATCCTTGTTGCATCTCTGGACTTGCTCCAGCAGCTCCATGTCCACCTTGTGTTGGGGACAGCAGAGCTGGATCAAATCCTCTTGACCTTCCCGCAGTTCATCATTGAGGAAATGCTTATAAATCAGGCAATGGAGACAGTGGTCAGTGCCTTATGTGAAGTCTGAGCCTCTTTTGAGGGCTCTAATTTCATTTAGCACAATTTAAACACAAAACAGAATGGTGCCGTCTCAGTCCTGCTATTAAATACCTGATACATATTTGGATGAATTACTGAAGGCTCAGGCCTCGCTTAAAACCACCTGAGGCTCTTTGAAGAGAACCATTTGTTGTGCTGGTTCTCCATACCCTGCACTTGCTGTATGATCTCCTTATCTATAATAATGACCAGTAGTGAGCAAGAA
>NW_026635892.1:0-19679 GCF_028554395.1 Pezoporus wallicus | reverse complement strand
GGCGGATACAAGGTGTGCTCGGTGGAAGGCCATTCCTAAACAGCCCAGGGCAAAGGCTGCATAGAAGCTTAGGTGAAGAAGGGGCATGGAGAAAGTCATAGGAGGAGCTATGGTCTGTTGAGTCGAAATCAACTGTCTTGTTTTAGACTAACTTCCTTATTCTGCTCATTCTAGGCCTCCTTGTGTTCACTCGTAGATTAGGCCTAGGGTAAGTAAGAGGATGATGGTGGAGGTTCAGGTTAGAGTGGTGGTTGGGTGTTTTAGTTGGGTGGCTCATGGTAGTGGTAACAGGAGAGCAATTTCTAGGTCGAATAGGAGGAATAGGATGGCTACTGAGGAAGAATCGGATGGAAAATGGGAGTCGGGCGGATCCTAGTGGATCAAATCCGCATTCGTATGGGGATAGTTTTTCTGGGTCAGGATTTATTTGAGTGAGTCAGAAGTTTAATAGGGTTAGGGCTGCGCTGAGGGATAGGGTTGAGATTAGTGTGAATGTAATTATGTTTATTGCTCTTCTCTGGGGTTGTACCAGATTTTAGAGATTGGAAGTCTATTGTAATGGATATACTAGAAGAGCAGGATCCTCATCAGTAGATGGTTATGTAGAGGAAGAGTCAAATGATGTCTACGAAGTGTCAGTATCAGGCTGCTGCTTCAAATCCAAAGTGGTGGTTGGATGTAAAGTGGAATTTAACTAGTCGTAGGAGGCAGATTAATAGGAAGGAGGATCCGATGATGACGTGGAGTCCGTGGAATCCTGTTGCGACGAAAAAGGTAGAGCCATATACACCATCGGCGATTGAAAAGGGTGCTTCGTAATATTCTGTTGCTTGTAGGGTGGTAAAGTATAGGCCTAGTAGGACGGTGAGTGTAAGTGCTTGGATCGCTTGTTTTTGGTTCCCTTCTATGATGCTGTGGTGGGTTCAGGTTACGGTAACGCCTGAGGCTAGGAGGATGGCTGTGTTAAGTAGGGGTACTTCTAGGGGGTTTAGTGGTGTAATTCCGGTTGGGGGTCATTGGCTTCCTAGTTCTGGGGTTGGGGCTAAGCTGGAGTGGAAGAAGGCTCAGAAGAAGCCTAGGAAGAAAAATACTTCTGATGTGATAAAGAGGATTATTCCATATCGTAGGCCTTTTTGGACGGTTAGTGTGTGGTGGCCTTGGAATGTGCTTTCTCGTACGATGTCTCGTCATCATTGGAGTATGACTAGGATGGTTGATAGGAGTCCAAGGGTAAGTAGTTGTGAGGAATTGTAGTGGAATCATATGATTAGCCCTGATGTGGTGAGTAGGGCGGCGGTTGCTCCGAAGATGGGTCATGGGCTGGGGTCTACTATGTGGTAGGGGTGTGCTTGGTGGGCCATTGGGTGTTTTTAGATGTTTTCTTGTAGGTAGAGGCTTAGTAAGAGGACAAAGACGTAGGCTTGGATTATGGCTACTGCTACTTCTAGGATTGTTAGGAGGAGGAGAATTGTGGTGGTGAGGATGGATACTGTTGGTATGATGGGGAGAAGGGTGATGGAGGCTGTTGAGATGAGTTGGATGAGTAGGTGGCCTGCGGTGAGGTTTGCTGTAAGGCGGACTCCTAAGGCTAGTGGGCGAATGAGGAGGCTGATGGTTTCGATTAAAATGAGGGCTGGAATTAGTGGGGTGGGTGTACCTTCAGGTAATAAGTGTCCTAGGGAGATAGTTGGTTGGTTTCGTAAGCCTGTGAGTAGGGTGGCGAGTCAGAGTGGAAGGGCAAGGGCTATGTTTATTGATAGTTGGGTGGTTGGGGTGAAGGTGTAGGGCAGTAGGCCTAGGAGGTTGATTATTAGTAGGAGTACTATTAGTGATGTAAGGATGAGGGCTCATTTGTGGCCTGGTTTGTTTATGGGAGTTATAAGTTGTTTAGTGATTGTGTTAATAGATCATAGTTGTAAGGTGGATAGGCGGTTAGTGATTCATCGGTTGTTGGGTGCGGGGAGAAGGAGGGTGGGTAGTAGTAGGGAGAGGGGGATTAATGGGATTCCGAGTAGGTATGGGCTTGAGAATTGGTCAAAGAAAGTTAGGATCATGGTCAGGTTCAGGGGTGGTTTTTAGTGATTGTGGGTGTTTTGTTGGTGGGGGTGTTTGTGGAAGTAAATGATAGTATTTTAGGTTGGATGATTGTGGAGAAAGTCAGTCATGACATGATTATAATGAAGAATCATGGGTTTGGGTTGAGTTGGGGCATGTCATTAAGGAGGAATGGGTTCCCTCTTTATCTAGCTTAAAAGGCTAGTGCTGATGCATAGCTTCTTAATGATTAAGGAGTTAGTAGTGAGGATCAGGTTTCAAAGTGGGAGAGAGGGGTGGATTCAACTACGATAGGCATGAAGCTGTGGTTAGCTCCGCAGATTTCTGAGCATTGGCCGTAGAAGATTCCTGGGCGGGTGGTGGTGAATGATGTTTGGTTGAGTCGTCCTGGGATAGCGTCGGTTTTTACTCCTAGTGTGGGTACCGCTCATGAGTGGAGGACATCGTCGGCGGTGATGATGATGCGAATTGGGGATTCTATTGGGATAACAACGCGATGGTCAACTTCTAGTAGTCGGAAGTGTCCTAGTGGAAGTTCTGTTGTGGGGATTATGTATGAGTCGAATGAGAGGTCTTTGAAGTCGGTGTATTCATAGGATCAGTATCATTGGTGTCCGATGGCTTTTAGGGTTAGGTCTGGTTCGTCAATTTCGTCTATCATGTAGAGGATTTGTAGAGATGGTAGGGCGAGTAGGATGAGGACAATGGCTGGGAGAATTGTTCAGATTAATTCAATTTCTTGGGCGTCGACGGTGTTTGAGGAGAGTTTTTCTATTAGTATAAGTGTTAGTAGGTAAAGGACTAGGCTGCAGATTGTTAGGGCGACTATGAGGGCGTGGTCGTGGAATTCAACTAACTCTTCTATGATTGGTGATGAGGCGTCTTGGAATCCTAGTTGTGAGTGGTTAGCCATGGAGATGTACAGGGTTTTCACCTGTGGCTTGGCTTTGACAGGGCCATGTAATTGGTTTACTAACGTCTCATTAAGAGAGAAGCATAAGTGGTTTTATATGCTGCTGGCTTGAAACCAGTGTATGAGGGTTCGATTCCTTCCTTTCTTGTACTTGGACGAAGGTGGGTTCTTCGAAGGTGTGATATGGAGGTGGGCAGCCGTGGATTCATTCGATGTTGGTGGAGGTCAGTTCTGGTTGTAGGATTTTTCGTTTGGAAGCAAAAGCCTCTCAGATGATGAATGTTAGTATGATTACGGCAGTTATTGAGATTAGTGAGCCAATAGAGGATAGAGTGTTTCATAGTGTGTAGGCGTCTGGGTAGTCAGAGTATCGTCGTGGTATGCCCGCTAGTCCTAGGAAGTGTTGGGGGAAGAAAGTTAGGTTGACGCCTGTGAATATGACTCCGAAGTGGGCTTTAGCTCATGTTTGGTTTAGGGTATATCCGGTGAATAGGGGGAATCAGTGGGTAAACCCTGCTAGGATGGCGAAGACAGCGCCTATTGAGAGGACGTAGTGGAAGTGTGCTACTACATAGTATGTGTCGTGTAGGGCGATGTCTAGTGAGGAGTTTGCTAGGACGATTCCTGTGAGGCCCCCAATAGTGAATAAGAAAATGAACCCGAGGGCTCATAGTATTGGGGGGTCTCATTTAATTGTCCCTCCGTGTAGTGTGGCTAGTCAGCTGAAGACTTTGATTCCGGTTGGGATGGCGATGATTATGGTGGCTGATGTGAAGTATGCTCGAGTGTCTACGTCTATTCCTACGGTAAATATGTGGTGGGCTCATACGATGAATCCAAGGAATCCGATTGATAGTATGGCTCATACTATGCCTATGTAGCCGAAGGGTTCTTTTTTACCTGCGTAGTAGGTCACTACATGTGAGATGATTCCAAATCCTGGTAGGATTAGGATGTATACTTCTGGGTGCCCAAAGAATCAGAAGAGGTGTTGGTATAGGATTGGGTCTCCTCCACCAGCTGGGTCGAAGAAGGTGGTGTTTAGGTTGCGGTCTGTAAGGAGTATGGTGATGCCGGCGGCTAGGACTGGTAAGGATAGTAGGAGGAGTACGGCTGTGATTAGGACGGATCACACGAATAGTGGGGTTTGATATTGTGATAGGGCGGGGGGTTTTATGTTGATGGCGGTGGTGATAAAGTTGATTGCTCCGAGAATGGATGATACGCCCGCTAGGTGAAGGGAGAAGATGGCAAGGTCTACTGAGGCTCCAGCATGGGCTAGGTTTCCGGCTAGGGGTGGGTAAACTGTTCATCCTGTACCGGCTCCTGCTTCTACTGTGGATGAAGCTAGTAGGAGGAGGAAAGATGGGGGAAGTAGTCAGAAGCTTATGTTGTTTATGCGTGGGAAGGCTATGTCTGGGGCACCAATTATGAGGGGAACTAGTCAGTTTCCGAACCCCCCAATTATGATTGGTATTACTATGAAGAAGATTATTACGAAGGCATGGGCAGTGACGATTACATTGTAGATTTGGTCGTCTCCTAGTAAGGTTCCTGGTTGGCCGAGTTCTGCACGGATGAGTAGGCTTAGGGCGGTACCGATTATGCCTGCTCATGCGCCGAAGATTAGGTAGAGGGTGCCAATGTCTTTGTGATTGGTTGAAAATAGTCATCGATTAAGGGTCACAGGTAAATGTGGTAAGATGGCTGAATGTTTAAGCGTTAGGCTGTAGTCCTTTTCATAGAGGTTTGATTCCTCTTCTTATCGGCTCTGTAGTGAAGTTCATGTTGAGTTGCAAGCTCATTGATATGTGTTTAAGGCACATCAGAGTCTTTTAGGCAGAGGTCCGTTGGTTTGGGGCACCTAGCTGTTAACTAGGGTTATCGTGGGGTCGAAGCCCACCTGCCTAGGAAGGTCCTAGCTTAATAAAAGTGTCTGGGTTGCATTCAGAAGATGTAGGGTAGTGTCCTACGGATCTTGGCAGAAACTAAGAGAGTTTAACTCTTGTTTAAGGCTTTGAAGGCCCTTGGTTTGATATTATCCTAAGTTTCTTTATGTGGTGGTGAGGATTATGGGGGAGAGTGGTAGGAGTAGGGTGGATATGGAGGTGAGTATGGGAGTTAGAACGCTGATTGGTTTTTTAGTGGATCATTGTTTTATTTTGTTTGATGGGTTGGGGGGGAGTGTAATGGTTGAACAGTATGCTAGGCGTAGGTAGAAGAATAGTCCTAGGAGTGATAGTATGGAGATGATTGTGGCTGTTGTGGTTAGTTCTTGTTTGGTGAGTTCTTGGATGATGAGTCATTTGGGTAGGAATCCTGTTAGTGGGGGGAGGCCTGCTAGTGATAGAAGGGTGAGTATGAGGGTTGTGTTTAGTGTGGGGGTTTTAGTTCATGAAGATATTAGTGTTGGTAGTTTCAGGGTGTTGGTTGTGTTTATGGTGAGGAAGATGGAGGTTGTTATTAAGGTGTAGATGAGGAAGGTTAGTAGGGTTAGTTTTGGGTTGTAGATGATGATGATAGTTATTCAGCCTAGGTGAGAAATGGAAGAGAAAGCTATGATTTTTCGGGTTTGTGTTTGGTTGAGTCCTATTCAGCCACCAAGGGCAATGGATATGATGGATATGATGGTTAGTAGTGTGGGGTTTAGTGAGTGTGATGTTAGGAGTAGGAGGGAGGTGGGTGGGAGTTTTATTGCTGTTGATAGGAGGAGGGCTGTGATGAGGGAGGATCCTTGGAGTACTTCTGGGAATCAGAAGTGGAATGGGGTTAGTCCTAATTTGGTGGCGATTGCGGTGGTCAGTAGGAGTTGTGAGGGTGGGTGGGTGAGTTGGGTGATGTCTCATTGTCCGGTGGATTGTGCATTGATTATGCTTGAGAAGAGTAGTAGTGCGGAAGCAGTTGCTTGTACTAGGAAGTATTTGGTTGCAGCTTCGATGGCTCGTGGGTGGTGGGGCTTGGAGATTAGGGGGATGATGGCTAGGGTGTTGATTTCTAATCCTGTTCAAGCTATTATTCAGTGGTTGCTTGTGATGGTGATTGTTGTTCCTAGGAGTAAGCTTGTGATTGATATAAGTTTTGTGAGAGGACTCATTAGTAGGGGAAGGGGTTGAACCATCATTTTCGGGGTATGGGCCCGATAGCTTTGTTAGCTGACCTTACTAGGAAATAATATAAAGGAAGTATGGAGGATTTTGATTCCTTTTGTGTAGGTTCGATTCCTGCTTTTCTAAAGTTTGTTAGGAAATGAGAGGGTTGGTGTACCTCTATGTTCACTTTATCATAGTGATCCTTACATTCAGGCACATTTCCTTAGGTAAGGAGGTAGGCCCGCGTAAGAGATTGGTATGCTAGTGTGTCAGAGGTGGAGGGACAGAGTTAGGGGAAGGAAGTTTTTTCAGAGGAGGTGTATGAGTTGGTCATATCGAAATCGTGGATAGGAGGCTCGGATTCATAGGAAGCTTGAGGAGAGGAGCAGGGTCTTTGTGGCCAGGATGAGTGGGAATAATTCTGAAGGTAGGTTTAGTGTGCTTGGGTTTAGGAATAGGAGGGTGGTTAGTGTGTTTATTAGTATGATGTTTGCGTATTCGGCTAGGAAGAATAGGGCGAATGGTCCTGCGGAGTATTCTACGTTGAAGCCTGAGACTAGTTCTGATTCTCCCTCTGTGAGGTCAAAGGGGGAGCGGTTTGTTTCGGCTAGGGTTGAGATGAATCATATTATGGCGAGGGGTCAGGAGGAGAATATGAGATATAGGGGCTCTTGTAGTGTGGTGAGGGTGGTTATGGTATAGTTTCCGCTTAGTGTGATTACGGATAGGAGGATGATGGCTAGTGTAACTTCATAGGAGATGGTTTGGGATACTGCTCGTAGTGCGCCGATTAGGGCATATTTTGAGTTTGATGCTCATCCTGATCATAGGATTGAGTAGACTGCTAGGCTGGATATTGCGAGGAGGAAGAGAAGGCCTAGGTTTAGGTCTGTGAGGGAAAATGGGAGAGGGAGGGGGGCTCAGATTGTTAGTGCAAGGAGGAGGGCTAGTATTGGGGTTGTGATAAATAGGAGGGGGGAGGATGTGGAGGGGCGAATTGGTTCTTTAGTGAATAGTTTAATTCCATCAGCTACAGGTTGTAATAGTCCGAAGGGGCCTACGATGTTGGGTCCCTTTCGAGATTGCATGTAGCTTAGGACTTTTCGTTCAATTAATGTGAGGAATGCTACGGCGACTAGGATTGGGACTATATAGGATAATGTTATGATGGGGTAGATTAGGGGAATGTTTGGTCAGGTCATAGGGGAGCTAGAGAGAGGATTTGAACCTCTGGAGTAAAGGGTTTAAGTCTTTTGCATTTGCCGGGCTCTGCTACACTAGCAACCATTTTCGGGGGGGAAAATTTTTAGTTCCTTTGGTGATTTAGTTGTGGGCATCACTTGGGGAGAGGGCGTGCTTGGGGTATTGGCCCTACTTCTCCGGTCCTTTCGTACTGGGAGGAGTTAAGTCATAGATAGAAACCGACCTGGATTGCTCCGGTCTGAACTCAGATCACGTAGGACTTTTAATCGTTGAACAAACGAACCCTTGGTAGCGGTTGCACCACTAGGATGTCCTGATCCAACATCGAGGTCGTAAACCTCCTCGTCGATAGGGGCTCTTGGAGGAGATTGCGCTGTTATCCCTGGGGTAGCTTGGTTCATTGATCAATTTTATTGGGTCTGTGTGCTGTTGGCACGTTGAGGGGTTGCTCTTGGTTAAGGGTTATGGCCTTGATTTTTGGAGGATTTTTTGTTCTCCAAGGTCGCCCCAACCTAAAAATGTTAGCCAGTGTGTGGGGTTAGTGGGCCTAGATAGGTTTGTTTGGGTGTGTGGTGGCTATTGATTTTGAAGTTCCACAGGGTCTTCTCGTCTTATGTGTTCATCCCTGCTTTTGCACGGGGGGATCAGTTTCACTGATTGTCTGCAGGAGACAGTTAAGACCTCGTTTAGCCGTTCATACAAGTCTCGATTTATGGGACAATTGATTGCGCTACCTTTGCACGGTTAGGATACCGCGGCCGTTAAACGTGGGTCACTGGGCAGGCATCACCTTCAATACTTGTTTAGCTGAAGGCTATGTTTTTGGTAAACAGTCGGGCCTTGGGTTTGCTGAATTCCTTTTGCAGGTTTAAATCGTCCTAGTTGAGCGCTCCTGAGTTGGGTTAACGGGGTGTGTTCAATGTTTGGGCGTGGGTGGGGTTGTGGTATTGTTGTGCTGTTAATGGTGTTTAGGTTAGCGCTTGAGGGGATGTGGTGTTATCCTGGTTACTCGTTCTAGCATTAGTTCATCTATTGTTATAGGTTAGCCTGCTGGGGGGTAGGGAGTCGTGTTGTTTGTGGATTTTTTAGGGTTATAGAGCTTTGACGCATTCTTTGGGGGTGGCTGCTTTAAGGCCCACGGGTAGGTTGGGTGTGGGTGGAGTTATCCGCTAGTGGAGGTTGTGTCCTTTGTCAAAGGGGCTGTACCCCCTTTGAGTAGCTCTTAGTCTGCTACATGTGGGTTTGTGTTGGTTTGTGTCCGGGTGGAGGAGGCTAAGGGGGAACTTAGATTCGTCTTGCAGGCAACCAGCTATCACCCAGCTCGGTTGGCTTTTCACCTCTACTAACAAGTCATCCCACTCTTTTGCAACAGAGACGGGTTGGTTCAGGGTAACTGCTTGTGAGTAGCTCGCTTGGGTTTCGGGGGGGCAGGCTTAAGTTCTCTTTGTCTGGTTATTCTTGCTAGATCATGATGCAAGAGGTACAAGGGTTTATCTTTGCTGTGTGGTGCTTGATTTTCATTGTTATTTCATCTTTCCCTTACGGTACTGTTTCTATAGCGTCCGAGTTACTTTTCTATCACCTATACTGGGTTTGGGGTAATGTTTTAGTTTGTGGGGGTAGTGGGTTCTTGATTGTGGTTGGTGGAGCTAGGGTAGGCTTCAAGGTGATCCGATGTGTGGCGGATATCTTTCAGGTGTAAGCTGAATGCTTTGTGTTGTAGCTACGCCTTGATGTGCTAAGTGCACCTTCCGGTACACTTACCTTGTTACGACTTACCTCGTCTTCAGCTATTTGTTGTGGTATAAGTTAATGTGGTTGGGGGCTTGTGAAGAGGGTGACGGGCGGTGTGTACGTGCCCTAGGACCGTCTTAAAGGGGGCTTGATTGTCCCTCTTTACTGCTAAATCCGCCTTCTAGGGGCAGGTTTCAGGCCTCTTTTCGTTGAGTATGTTCTATTATAGAAAATGTAGCCCATTTCTTCCACTTCATGGGCTATACCTTGACCTGTCTTGTTAGCGGGTTGTTGGTGGGCTTTTGGGCTCACTGTTGTGCTTTCATGAAGGTGGGCTGACGACGGCGGTATGTAGGCTGTTTTGGCAAGAAGTGGTCGGGTGTATCGTGGGTTATCGATTATAGAACAGGCTCCTCTAGGTGGGTTTAGGGCACCGCCAAGTCCTTAGAGTTTTAAGCGTTTGTGCTCGTAGTTCTCGGGCGGATGTTTGTGTATGGGAAACATCAAGATTTAGGGCTAGGCATAGTGGGGTATCTAATCCCAGTTTGTGTCCTAGCTTTCGTGAGGTGGGATAGATCATGGAAGTTAAGATCGTTTTTGAGTTGGGTTTCTGGATGTCTTAGGCTTATGACAGCTGGGTCGGGGTTTAATCTTAGTTGGTTGGTGATAATCTAGGTTCACTCTTTACGCCGTGTACGGTTAATTTGGGCCTCTTGTATGGCCGCGGTGGCTGGCACAAGATTTACCGGCCCTGGATTGCTCTAACTAAGTCAGGCTTGCGCCTATTGCTTAATGTTAACTACTGCTGAGTACCCGTGGGGGTGTGGCTGGACGAGGTGTCTTAGGCTACGGTGTGTGGGTGTGCCTGATACCTGCTCCTTTGCCCTTGGTAGAGGGTTGGGGGCGTTTGCACTGGAGCGCAGATACTTGCATGTATGTGTTGAGCAAGAATTAATGGTAAGGTTAGGACTAAGTCTTTTGTCCTTGGGGGAAAGATACCCATTTTGACATCTTCAGTGTCATGCTTTGATTTAAGCTACAGGGACGAGGTGTGTGTTTTGTTTGTTTTGTTTCGTGTGTTCTGGGTGTTTTTAGGGAGGGTATTTTGGGTTTTGGGGCGGTGGGTGATGTGGTGATGAGTGTAAAACAAAAAAATAAAGGGTGTAAGTGGGTGTGGTGATTGGATATTGTGAGGAGGGTTGGTGTGTTTAGTGTGTAAAATTGTGTAAATTTTTAAACAAATAAGATGGACGGATGGTTGGGGTGAGGGAATGGATATTTTGGTGGAAGGATGATGGTTGAATGTTGGTTGAACGTTGGTTGGAAAAAGTATGTGAATTTGGGCGGTGAGTTTGTTTTGTTTGTGTTTTGTTTGTTGTTGGCAAGAGTTTATTGGGTATTTGCCAGCTTTGTTCTATGTTGTTAAACGTTGTTAACGTTGTTAGTGTTGATTGGTAATTTAGAGGTAATGAAAGTATGAAATCATGTCCCACAATCATTAACCGAATAGCATCATAGTAGAGGGATAGTGAGAATACCATAACCAAATGCAAGACAAAGTGCATCAGTGTTACGCTTGAGACTGACCTAGCATTACAACCATATCATTAATTAACCCATGAGGGCTAGAATAGGCCGCCACCCATTTCGGTTCATAGTCAGATTGTATGACCCCGTCAGAAAGGAAATGTGTTGTGAAAGACCCCAGAAAAAAATACCAGAGGCCCATGAGTGCTTAAAGATGTCGCGATTACGAGGCAAGAAGTACGCAGACTAGAGGCGATGACTTTGAAGATAATAGGAGGCTAGATTAAACAGTCCATGGCCCTGACCGAGGAACCAGAGGCGCAAAAGCGCAAGTTGTGCAAGGGTGTAGGGGGAAAGAATGATCCTGAAGCTGGTCGTGATAAACCTTACATACACCGGGTTGGTGATCTCTCGTGAGAAACCCGATCAATAGATAACCCAGTACCTGAAACTAGCCCATCAAGAAACTGTTTCAGTACCCATGACCTCAGACCATTCAGTCCCACCATAACCAGAACACTGTCGTATCCTAGAGCTAAAAGAAATTAAAGAGCAGCATTGTATTGACCTAAATCATTCAGACCTATTGACACTAACCATTGAGACATTAATCCAAGAAACAAAGTAGAGCTGTTCCATCAACCATCCATAAGAACAGTAAATGAGATAAAACATAAAACGTTAATCCACACAGAAGTTAATGTATTGTATAAGGGACAACCTTATAATGCTCGATACACATAACCTGTAAGATAGCCCACAATGCCTGTGGGGGGGTAGGGGGGGTCCTCTTATATAGGGGCTTGTATGGTTAAAGGGGCCCTCTGTCATTTTATGGTGAGTTTATATGGTTGAAGGGCCCCCTGTCATTTTATAGTAAGTTTATATGATCCGGGGGCCCTTGTGTTATTTATGTGAACTTATATGGCTAAAAGGGCCCCCTGTCATTTTATAGTAAGTTTATATGATCCGGGGGCCCTTGTGTTATTTATGTGAACTTATATGGCTAAAAGGGCCCCCTGTCATTTTATAGTAAGTTTATATGATCCGGGGGCCCTTGTGTTATTTATGTGAACTTATATGGCTAAAAGGGCCCCCTGTCATTTTATAGTAAGTTTATATGATCTGGGGGCCCTTGTGTTATTTATGTGAACTTATATGGCTAAAAGGGCCCCCTGTCATTTTATAGTAAGTTTATATGATCAGGGGGCCCTTGTGTGGGTTCTTGTAGTTGAGATGTCAACGATGGTTTTTCAAGCCATAGACCTCGGGTAATTCCGAGTAAGAACCGTATGACCTATTTTGTATTATTTTTGGGGGTGGGTTTTGTTTTGGCAGCGTTGTTGGTAGCTTCTAATCCGTCTCCTCATTATGGGGTAGTTGGGTTGGTTTTTGGGTCTGTTGTAGGGTGTGGGTGGCTAGCGAGTTTGGGGGTTTCCTTTGTTTCTTTGGTGCTTTTTATGGTTTATTTGGGGGGGATGTTGGTGGTTTTTGTGTACTCTGTGTCGTTGGCGGCCGATCCTTTTCCTCAGGTTTGGGGAGGTTGGCGTGTTGTAGGATATGTTTTAGGGCTTGTTTTGGTTGTTGGTGTGGGGTTTGTTGTTTGGGGGTGGGGGAGTGGAGGGTATGGGGTGGGTACTGTTGATGGTGTGGGTATGTTTTTTACTCGGTTGGATTTTAATGGGGTGGCTTTATTTTACTCTTGTGGGGTGGGGATGTTTTTGGTAGCTGGCTGGGGGTTGTTGTTGACTTTGTTTGTTGTGTTGGAGCTTGTGCGGGGGTTGTCTCGTGGGACTATTCGGGCTGTTTAGGGTCAGAGAATAGTTTAATGTAAAATGCCAGCTTTGGGAGTTGGTGATAGAGGTTGAGTCCTCTTTTTCTGATTTAACTCTAAGAAGGGGGAAGCCTTCGTTCTTTGGTTTACAAGACCAATGTTTTTTGTAAACTATTAGAGTTAGTTGAGAATTTTGTTTTCTAAGGAGGAGATGATGGGGAATAGAATTAGGATGATGGTGAAGTAGGTTAATGAGGCTAGTTGTCCGATGATAATGAATGGGTGTTCTACTGGTTGGCTTCCTACCCATGTAGGGTGGATGGATGTGGGTTGGATGTTTGGGTGGTGTGTGTTAAGTAAAAGTTAAACAAAAAAATAAAGGGTGTAAGTGGGTGTGGTGATTGGATATTGTGAGGAGGGTTGGTGTGTTTAGTGTGTAAAATTGTGTAAATTTTTAAACAAATAAGATGGACGGATGGTTGGGGTGAGGGAATGGATATTTTGGTGGAAGGATGATGGTTGAATGTTGGTTGAACGTTGGTTGGAAAAAGTATGTGAATTTGGGCGGTGAGTTTGTTTTGTTTGTGTTTTGTTTGTTGTTGGCAAGAGTTTATTGGGTATTTGCCAGCTTTGTTCTATGTTGTTAAACGTTGTTAACGTTGTTAGTGTTGATTGGTAATTTAGAGGTAATGAAAGTATGAAATCATGTCCCACAATCATTAACCGAATAGCATCATAGTAGAGGGATAGTGAGAATACCATAACCAAATGCAAGACAAAGTGCATCAGTGTTACGCTTGAGACTGACCTAGCATTACAACCATATCATTAATTAACCCATGAGGGCTAGAATAGGCCGCCACCCATTTCGGTTCATAGTCAGATTGTATGACCGTCAGAAAGGAAATGTGTTGTGAAAGACCCCAGAAAAAAATACCAGAGGCCCATGAGTGCTTAAAGATGTCGCGATTACGAGGCAAGAAGTACGCAGACTAGAGGCGATGACTTTGAAGATAATAGGAGGCTAGATTAAACAGTCCATGGCCCTGACCGAGGAACCAGAGGCGCAAAAGCGCAAGTTGTGCAAGGGTGTAGGGGGAAAGAATGATCCTGAAGCTGGTCGTGATAAACCTTACATACACCGGGTTGGTGATCTCTCGTGAGAAACCCGATCAATAGATAACCCAGTACCTGAAACTAGCCCATCAAGAAACTGTTTCAGTACCCATGACCTCAGACCATTCAGTCCCACCATAACCAGAACACTGTCGTATCCTAGAGCTAAAAGAAATTAAAGAGCAGCATTGTATTGACCTAAATCATTCAGACCTATTGACACTAACCATTGAGACATTAATCCAAGAAACAAAGTAGAGCTGTTCCATCAACCATCCATAAGAACAGTAAATGAGATAAAACATACAGTATTAATCCACAAGAAGGTTAATGTATTGTATAAGGGACAACCTTATAATGCTCGATACACATAACCTGTAAGATAGCCCACAATGCCTGTGGGGGGGTAGGGGGGGTCCTCTTATATAGGGGCTTGTATGGTTAAAGGGGCCCTTTGTCAGTATTATAGTAAGTTTATATGATCCGGGGGCCCTTGTGTTATTTATGTGAACTTATATGGCTAAAAGGGCCCCCTGTCATTTTATAGTAAGTTTATATGATCCGGGGGCCCTTGTGTTATTTATGTGAACTTATATGGCTAAAAGGGCCCCCTGTCATTTTATAGTAAGTTTATATGATCTGGGGGCCCTTGTGTTATTTATGTGAACTTATATGGCTAAAAGGGCCCCCTGTCATTTTATAGTAAGTTTATATGATCTGGGGGCCCTTGTGTTATTTATGTGAACTTATATGGCTAAAAGGGCCCCACCTGTCATTTATAGTAAGTTTATATGATCAGGGGGCCCTTGTGTGGGTTCTTGTAGTTGAGATGTCAACGATGGTTTTTCAAGCCATAGACCTCGGGTAATTCCGAGTAAGAACCGTATGACCTATTTTGTATTATTTTTGGGGGTGGGTTTTGTTTTGGCAGCGTTGTTGGTAGCTTCTAATCCGTCTCCTCATTATGGGGTAGTTGGGTTGGTTTTTGGGTCTGTTGTAGGGTGTGGGTGGCTAGCGAGTTTGGGGGTTTCCTTTGTTTCTTTGGTGCTTTTTATGGTTTATTTGGGGGGGATGTTGGTGGTTTTTGTGTACTCTGTGTCGTTGGCGGCCGATCCTTTTCCTCAGGTTTGGGGAGGTTGGCGTGTTGTAGGATATGTTTTAGGGCTTGTTTTGGTTGTTGGTGTGGGGTTTGTTGTTTGGGGGTGGGGGAGTGGAGGGTATGGGGTGGGTACTGTTGATGGTGTGGGTATGTTTTTTACTCGGTTGGATTTTAATGGGGTGGCTTTATTTTACTCTTGTGGGGTGGGGATGTTTTTGGTAGCTGGCTGGGGGTTGTTGTTGACTTTGTTTGTTGTGTTGGAGCTTGTGCGGGGGTTGTCTCGTGGGACTATTCGGGCTGTTTAGGGTCAGAGAATAGTTTAATGTAAAATGCCAGCTTTGGGAGTTGGTGATAGAGGTTGAGTCCTCTTTTTCTGATTTAACTCTAAGAAGGGGGAAGCCTTCGTTCTTTGGTTTACAAGACCAATGTTTTTTGTAAACTATTAGAGTTAGTTGAGAATTTTGTTTTCTAAGGAGGAGATGATGGGGAATAGAATTAGGATGATGGTGAAGTAGGTTAATGAGGCTAGTTGTCCGATGATAATGAATGGGTGTTCTACTGGTTGGCTTCCTACCCATGTAAGGATGAATAAGTTGGCGGCAAGGGTTCAGAATAGGAGTTGGGAGATAGGGCGGAAAGCTAAGGTGCGTTGTTTTGATTTATGAAGAAGTGGGGCTAAGAATAGGATTAGTACGGAGGCTGCTAGGGCTAGGACTCCTCCCAGTTTGTTGGGGATTGAGCGTAGGATTGCGTATGCAAATAGGAAGTACCACTCTGGCTTGATGTGTGGGGGGGTTACTAGGGGATTTGCTGGTGTAAAGTTTTCGGGGTCTCCTAGGAGGTTTGGTGAAAATAGGGCGATGGTGGTGAGCAGGAGAAGTATAATTGAAAACCCTATGAGATCTTTTAGGGAGAAGTATGGGTGGAATGGGATTTTGTCACAGTTTGATGAGATGCCTAGGGGGTTGTTTGATCCTGATTCGTGGAGGAAGGTTAGGTGAATGAGGACTAGGCTGGCAATGATGAATGGGAGTAGGAAGTGTAAGGCAAAGAATCGGGTTAGGGTGGGGTTGTCTACGGAGAATCCACCTCAGGCTCACTCTACTAGGGTTTGTCCTATGTAGGGGATAGCGGAGAATAGGTTTGTAATGACTGTAGCCCCTCAGAACGACATTTGGCCTCATGGCAGGACGTAGCCTACAAAGGCTGTTGCTATGAGGGCGAGCAGGAGGATGACTCCGGTGTTTCAGGTCTCTTTGTATAGATATGAGCCGTAATAGAAGCCTCGGGCGATGTGGAGGTAGATGCAGATGAAGAAAAATGAGGCTCCGTTTGCATGTAAGTTGCGGATTAGTCATCCGTATTGTACGTTTCGGCATGTGTTGGCCACGGATGAAAAGGCTAGGGAGGTGTCTGCGGTGTAGTGGGTGGCTAGGAGTAGGCCAGTTAGGATTTGTACTGTTAAGCAGATTCCTAGGAGGGATCCGAAGTTTCATCATGCGGAGATGTTAGGGGGGGTTGGTAGGTCGATTAGGGAGTTGTTTACTATTTTTAGTAGGGGGTGGTGTTTTCGTAGGTTGGGGGCCATTGGGGTTGGGTTTGGAGTTATAGGAATAATAGGATGGTTAGGATGGATAGTGCGGATGTTCCTAGGTATGTTTTGATTAGTCCTTTGTGTAGGGTAGTTGAAATTTTGGTTGTTATGACTTGTAGGTTGGCAAGTCCTTCTGGTCCTATTTTTTTGTATCAAGATGAGTCGATTAGGTTGTTGGCGATTTTTTGTCCGGTGTTTAGGAGGGCAGTGGAGCTTGGGCGGTGGGTTAGGGGGTTATAGTATCCTAGTGTGGAGGAGAAGTTTAAGTAGTGGTTTTGTTTGGGTTGGGTTATGATGTGGGTTGAGGTTATGAGTTCTAGGGCGAGGATGGTGCCTAGAATTGTTACTATGATGGCTGCGGTTTTTGTTGTTGTTGGTATTGTTATTGGTGGGGTTTGTGTTGGGGTTATGTATGATGTGATGAGTAGGCCTGCTGTGATACTTCCTAGGGCCAGGCGGGTGATAGGATTTGTGATTTGTGGGTTGTTTTCATTTATTGGGCTGATTGTTGGTATGCGGGTGAATTCTGTTTGCACTAGGAGGGTTATTCGTAGGCTGTATGTGGCGGTGAAGGTTGTGGCTAGGAGGGTTAGGAGAAGTGCTCAGGCGTTGAGGTGGGAGGTGTTTAGATTTTCGATGATGAGGTCTTTTGAGAAGAATCCTGCTAGGAATGGAGTTCCTATTAGTGCAAGGTTTCCGATGGTTAGGCAAGAGGTGGTTGTTGGGAGTATTTTTTGGAGGCCTCCTATTTTTCGGATGTCTTGTTCTCCACTTAGGCTGTGGATGATGGATCCTGAGCATAGGAATAGTATAGCCTTGAAGAAGGCATGGGTGGAGATGTGGAGGAAGGCTAGTTGTGGGAGGTTGAGTCCGATGGTGACCATTATTAGCCCGAGTTGGCTGGATGTGGAGAAGGCGATGATTTTTTTGATATCGTTTTGTGTAAGGGCACAGATGGCAGCGAATAGTGTGGATATGGCGCCTAGGCATAGGCATAGGGAGAGGGCTGTTTTGTTGTTAGTGAGTAGGGGGTGTGTGCGAATGAGTAAGAAGATTCCAGCAACTACTATTGTGCTTGAATGGAGTAGGGCAGAGACTGGGGTAGGGCCTTCTATGGCGGCTGGTAGTCAAGGGTGGAGGCCAAATTGAGCTGACTTTCCTGTGGCGGCTAGGATGAGGCCTAATAGGGGGAGTGTTGGGGTTTTTGTAGGGGAGAATATTTGTTGTATCTCTCATGAGTTTAAGGTGGAGGCAAGCCATGCTATGCTTAGGATAAGGCCAATGTCGCCGATTCGGTTATAGAGTACGGCTTGTAGGGCTGCTGTGTTGGCTTCTGCTCGCCCATGTCATCAGCTGATTAGTAAGAAGGATATGATGCCGACCCCTTCTCAGCCGATGAAGAGGAGGAAGATGTTGTTGGCGAGGGTTAGTGTTATTATGGCGATTAGGAAGGTTGTTAAATATGAGAAGAATTTTGTGATGTGTGGGTCTGATGCTATGTATGATATTGCAAATTGTAGGATGGATCATGTTACGAATAGGGCAATAGGAAAGAATATTATGGAGTACTGGTCCATTTTAAAGCTGAGGGGGATTTTGAAGTTTATTGTGAATTTTCATTCTCAGAGCGAGGTAATGTTGTCTAATCCGGATTGTACAAATAGTGTTGCTGGTATTAGGCTGATAAAGAAGGCGTATTTGATGGTGAGGGTGATGGTTTTAGGGGAGTTTTGGAAGTTTTTTAGGAGGAGGGGGAGGAGTGTGGGTGTTAAGATGGTTGTGAGTGTGAGGATTATGAGAGTGGTGAGGAGTAGGGTTGTTTCCACTACTTTTACTTGGATTTGCACCAAGATGGGTGGTTCCTAAGACCAGTGGATTGCTCTTATCCTTTAAAAGTAAGGGGGCTGAGGTTTTAGGCTCAGATGCAAGAATTAGCAGTTCTTGTTGGTTCAACCTCCCCTCGGCAGGTAAGAAGAGTTTAACTTCTATTTTTAGGGTCACGGTCTAATGTTTGATTTAAACTATACTTGCATGAGAGGGGCCCTGAGATTAGCTCTGGTTTTAGGATGAGGAGGAGTAGGGGGAGGAGATGGAGGGTTATTAGTAGATGTTCTCGGGTAGTTGAGTTTTGGAGGGTTGTGATGTGGGGGGGTAGGGTTCCTCGTTGGGTGGTTGTTAGTATGAATAGTGTGTATGAGGCGGTTAGTAAGGTGGCTGTTCCAGTTAGGATGATGGTAGGGGGAGATCAATTGAATAGTGCAATTATGATGTTTAGTTCTGCTATAAGGTTTGTGGTTGGAGGCAGGGCTATGTTTGTTAGATTGGCTAGTAGTCATCAGGTGGCTATTAGGGGGAGGAGGGGTTGTAGTCCTTGGGTTAGGAGGAGGATGCGGCTGTGTGTGCGCTCATAGTTTGTGTTGGCTAGGCAGAATAGTATGGATGAGGTTAGACCATGTGAGATTATGAGAATTATGGCTCCTGAGAAGGATCAATGTGTTTGGATCATACATGCAGCGATGACTAGGCCTATGTGGCTTACGGAGGAGTAGGCGATGAGAGATTTTAGGTCGATTTGGCGTAGGCAGATGGAGCTGGTTATTAGTGCTCCTCACAGGGCGAGGGTTATGAATGGGTAGTGGAGGAGGCTGGTTAGGGATGGGTCTGTTAGGTAGGTAATACGTATAATGCCGTATCCTCCTAGTTTGAGGAGTAGGGCGGCAAGTAGTATGGAGCCTGCAATTGGGGCTTCTACGTGGGCTTTTGGGAGCCAAAGGTGAAGGCCGTATAGTGGTGCTTTAACTATGAAAGCTGTGAGTAGGGCTATGTTTAGGAGGGTGGTGGATCAGTAGTTGGTTGGTGAGGATGTGGGGGGGTGGGGGGAGAGTTTTAGGGTGGGGAAGTGTAGGGTGCCGGTTTGTGAGTGTAGATATAGGATTGCGATGAGTAAGGGGAGAGAGCTTATGAGTGTGTAGAAGAGGAGGTAAATGCCAGCGCTCAGGCGTTCTGGTTGACTTCCTCATCGTGTAATTAAGATTAATGTTGGGATTAGGGTTGCTTCAAAGGAGATGTAAAATATTATGAGTTCTGTGGTTGAGAAAGCTAGGATAATAAGGGGTTGTACTGCGATTAGGGTTGATGCGAAGATGCGTTTTCGTGTGGGTGGTTCGTGTTGTAGGTGGTTTTGGCTTGCTAGGATTATGAGTGGTATAAGTCAGCAGGATAGGACTAGTAGGGGGGAGGATGTTTGGTCGATGCCTGTTCATTGGGTGAGGTTTTTGTATGGGTGGTATGAAGGGATCAGTCATTGCAGGCTCAGGGTGGCGATTAGTAGGCTGTGTGTAGTGGTGTTTGTTCATAGTGATTTTAGTGGGGATAGGAGGGCTGTTGGGAGTAATATTATTGTTGGTAGTATGATTTTTAACATTGTAGGAGGTTTAGGTTTTGTAAGTGGTCGGAGCCGTGTGTTCGTGTGGAGGCTACTAGTATGGCTAAGCCTGTGCCTGCTTCGCAGGCGGAGAATGTGAGTATGAGGATTGGTGTGAGGGTGAGAGATGGTGCTTGGTTTTCGATTGGTC
>NW_026635891.1:1800000-1974400 GCF_028554395.1 Pezoporus wallicus | reverse complement strand
CGGCGGGGCCGCCATGAGGTAAGGGCGGCGTGGGGCGAGGGTCCTGGGCCGGGTGCGAGGTGGGAATCGGGGTCGTGGATCTGGCAAGGGGCGTCTGGGGAACAGGGGAGCTGCGGCGGTGGGGCAGGGGTGTGATGGTGGGGGGGTTCGCCTCGGTTGGGCAAGTTCACGTGTGGGCTTGGGGGACCCCGGGGCGGGGGCACACTGGAGGCTGGTGGAAGTAACTTGGAGTTGGGATTGGGCAGAGCCGGTGCTGGCATGGAGGGGCCGGGTGGGACCCGAAGGCTGTTCCGGGAGGACGAGGCTTGCTGACAACCCGTGGGGACCCCGCGGTCCCTTGGCAAGCGGAGCCCGAGCAGCCCCTTCTCCTCTGTGCATCTTGGCACGGAACCCCCCCAGTACCGCTGGAATCCCGCCGGGCGGCTGGCAGCCGTGGTGCCGGCAGAGCCAGCTGCCTGCCCGCATGCTGGCACTGCCCAGGGTGGATCCCCTGACCCGTCCCTGTGCCCCCCAGCCTGCCGAGGAGGTGCCACGTCCCGGTGTGTGCCCCCGCTCCCATGCCCGTTCAGGCTCTGCCGGCATCACGCACACTCCATGTTTCACCAGCACGATTCCCTCCTTTGGGATCGGTGACGGAATGGGGGGAGCCCGGGGGAGACACGAATGTGCGACTGCAGCATCCTCACTCTCATGGCTGCATCCCTCGCGCCTCCTCACGGTTGCCGTAGCAACCTCCATCGATGGGGTATTTATAGAGGAGGCGAACGCGTGTTGGGAAGCGAGGGGGTGGGGATAGAACCGGGACTGGGTGGGTGTCTGCTGGGTCAGCCTCCAGCTTTCGGCTGCTCTCAGCTTGCGTGGCTGTGCGGGGGCAGGAGGGATGCTGCCTGCCTTGGCTGGGGGAGCAGCTTTTCCTGCGTGCTGGAGCCGGGGGTGGTGGTGAGGGATTTGCGTGTGGAAACAAAAATAAGTGTCTGGGATGTCTGCCCTGCTCGCAGGCATCGCTCATGCCTGTAGGCTTATGTAGACCTGTCTTGTTGTGGCACTGGAATAAACCACCTCTGAGCTCTGATACTGAGTGCATTGACGTGGATACTTGGGGAAAAAGTTTAGGATAAAAATCTTCCTGATGCATTAAACGTGTTGCCCGATGTATGGCGTGAGTTATGGAGCTCAGGATCCTGACAATACCCTTACTTCTGCATCCTCTGTTCACCAGATGGGGGGAATGCCTGTAACTATGAGTGATACAGGGGTTTTAATGGAAACAGGGGCAAGTTTCCCATTCTGTGTGTGTTCTGCATGTGTTATTTGTCCTGTAGGTTTGGGTCTCTCTGTAAAGATTGATGACAGCAAAAGCAGGTTGGGTGGTCCCTGCTCAGAGCTGGGGGGGGGGGGGGTGCACAGATCCAGAGGCTTCCCAGCTGCTCCCACATGCCCCAGGACAACTCAGAAGTGGGATTGGGTGCACAGTTCCTTGAGGAAAAGGCCTCCTGGTGCTAGATTTACTGAGAAGGTGGCTGTGGGTGAGGAGTGGTGGTGCCCGCTGGGGTGCTGTGCATAAGCCCTGCTGTGTGTCTGTGTGCAATGAGAAATGTGTTCCTAGCCCCACTGACCCCGGGAAGGGCTCTGTGCTGTCGCTGACCTTGCTGCAGTTCAGCGGATTCAAGTGCTTTTGGGATAACTCTGAATATCTGAAGTCCTGAACCTGAAGTCAGCATGTGGTTTAGTTCCTGCTGTTTCTAACTGCTCCTTCATCCACAGTAAATCAGTGTAGGAGCTAGTTAATCCAGTCCCTTCTGGCTCCTGACAGAGTTATGGCTTTGCCAAAGCAAGGTGTCACACAGGGCAGGAGAAGATAAGTTTGCCCCCTACGTCTGATCAGTGGGGCATTAAGCGCAGGGACAAGACAAAGCATGAAAAGCAAGTGAGTGAAACTCCTCCTGCGATCAGAGAAGGATATAGTCTGCTTCTGCAGGACTTTGTTTCACTCTTGTAGGGTTATCTTCAGTGTGGTTTTGCTTTTCTAGTTGGAGAGCTGTTGGTGGTGTGCAGGGAGCTCTGCCACTCTTACCGCTGCCCTTAGCTTGGTCCAACAACCTTTAAGGGATGCATATCCTTTGCTTTCCTGCAGTGTAGTCAGTTTTATGGCAGTGGAGAAAATAGCATGGCCCTGTTTATTGCAGATTGTGGGTAGGAGTTGCAGAGGTGAGAACTGGCACGGCTGTGAAGCTGCTGAAAACAGGATGACTGCTTTACCTGTATCCATCAATCTCTTGTGGAGGGGAAGAGCACCAGACTGCTTCTGACATGCAGGTCATCTCGTGTGCTGATGAGATATGGGGACTCTCCTTCAGCCAGTTATTTTTCTACTTCTCTTATTTGCAGCCCTCTGGGCTTCTTGGGCAGGGCCCTGGGCTGGTGCAGCACAAGGACAGCAGAGACCTGCCCCAGGCTGTCGGGGAGCTGAGGGTGCCCTGAGCCCCTCCAGCAGTGCAATAAGTGGGGAGGCAGCATGAGCCCCTGGCTCTCTGAGGAGGCACTGCCGTGGGCCCACCAGGCAGCACCCTGCTTCCTGCATGAACCTCACCCTGGGCAACGGAGGTCTTGGGCTTCAGGGGTGACATTTAAGCTGTCAGTGACTCTCCTGTTTTCTTCCCTGCAGGTAGGCAGGAGCCCCCTGTAGCCGAGTGAGGCAGCATGGCAAGTAAGTGCTCCCCAGGCAAGCTGCAGAGGTGGTGGTGGTGCTGGAGGAGAGAAGGGGATGATTGGCAGCCACCTCTCGAGGAAGGGGTGCCTGTGCTTTCTGGGGGGGGTGCTGTTCTCTGTGGGGAGCACATGCCATCGGCTCTTACCCATGGATATTCCTCAGGTCTGGCCTGACTTGTGCTTCTCTTTCCGCTGTGCAAGGTGGGAGCTGAGAGGAGGTGCTGAAGGGCTGACCTCTCCAGGACTCCCTGCACGCTGCAGCATGTCTCTATGTGCGTGATGCTTGCTGTGCAAGGCTGGCCTCCCTGGGGCTCTTTGGGCTGACTGGCCCCTCTGCAGGGGCTGCTGGTCTGCGCTGACGTCTTCTAGCAACAGTGCTCCTCGTGGCCCATGACTGGCATCTCACATGCTACCCATCCCCTGGGCCACGCTGCCTTGTAGCCTGGGTGGCTGGTGGCACTGGGGCTCTGCATTCCCAGTGCCTCACCGGGAGCTCGTTGTGTCTTGGCATCGGAAGGAGTTGGATGGGGCCCGCGGCTAAAGCTGGGCTGAGGCTGGCGAGGGTGCAGGGTGGAGGATAACGTGTGGTGTGTAAGGAGCTGGGCTCAACCCTCCCTCCTCGCTCTTCTGAGCAGCCTGCGCAGAGGCTGTGTGCAGCGGTGTGATGGGAGCTCAAGGAGGACAGCAGTTGTGAACGGGGACATGGAGAGATCCGGCTGGGATCTCGGGATGTGCTCGGGATGTCGCCAGAGCCAGCTATGAAGGTGGAGCCAGCAGCCAACGCTGGGCAGGAGGAGGACCCCAGGGATGACAGGTATGCCGTCCTTCGTTATCTGTGCTGTGCTAGGTGGGGAAGGGAGCACAGATCATCAGGCAGTGGGTTTTAAAAGGCATTTTAATCTGTTAATGAGGAGGGCACCCAGCTGGGTTCCTGCCTTCCTCCTCTGCTGCCTTTGCTCCCCCTTAGAGCTCAGGTGCTGGCTCACAAGCACTTACCTGTGGGAGGTGTCACCCTTGTGGTGAGGGGGACGTGGTGGTCAGCGTGTTCCTCATGTGCTTCCCAGCAGCGTGCAGCCCTGCTGTTCCCCTGCAGATGCAGCCACGTGTCGTTCTGCAGAGGGGGGGGTCCCCACTGTGGGTTGTGGTGTGGCCAAGCCTGCCTGCCACCAGAGGCCAGCAGCACCTCGGGAAACGCAGCAGGGATGCAGTGATGCGGTGAAGCCAGCCCTTGCTCCTGCTCCCTCTGCTTAAAGCTCTGGTCTTTCCCAAGCACCGGTTCTGGTGTGGAGAGAGTGGGAGAGGCACAAGGGGTCAGTGCTGAGGCTTTGGGAGGTCCCCTTTGCCCTGCAGTTTGGGGTCTGTACCTGCTTAGCTGTGGGCTCTCCCTGTCTGGGGATCCAGGCTGGAGATGAGGGTTGGCAAGGCTTTTGTTTCCCAAAGGCCGTTTGTTTTTCTACTCTGGTCCCCAGGCACATGGGAGCTCTTTGCATTTTCTGTGTAGAAGAGGGGAGGGAGCAGTGACTTAGTTTCTGCTCTTCTGCCATTTCTAGGTCCCCGAGGGGAAATTGGCTGTAGGAAGAGGCACACAGCTCCATCGCAGTTTGCTTTCAGCTGGGACACTGCTTGTGATACCTGCCTGCCTATGTGTCTTGTTTTTGTTTTCCACTATAGCGGCCAGTTCAGCACGACAGAGCAGGGAAAGGGTCAAGTGACTGCAGGGATGGAAACCCTGACAGTGAGATCTGCGCCAAGCTTGCTGCTCAGGGTGTGCTCAGGAGCTTGGGAAGAGGCTCAGACTCAAGTGCCGAGGAGGGGAGAGTTGGTACCGCAGCCTGATCAAGGCGAGAGGCAGAGGAGGTGAGGGCAGACTTGTCCAGCAGAGGATGGGATGTTTACAGGATGGATGTCAAACCTCATCTCGTTCTGGAAAGGCTCAAGAGGCCTGCCAACGTGCTCCCTCCCCTCAACTGCGAAAGCCAAGGCAAGCTGATCCCTGCCCTCCTGCCACGTGCCTTCTGTGCCTCCTGGAAACGCTTTCTCAGTTGTCCTTGTAAAACCAAAAATAGAAGAAAGTTTGCATAATAAAGCTGCTTCTGAGGGAAGGTCTGTGACTCACATCATTCATGCTGCTCCTCATTCACACCTCAGCGGTGCAGCCCTCTGCAGGCACACTCACTGAACAAGCCATTAATAAATCATGGTGGGGGGGAAACGCACCTACACAGGCCAAAAAGAGCACAGTGCTTCCAGGCATGGGATGGTGTAGCACGGTGGGAGTTGCTTACACCATGGTCTTGTTCCTGCCTTGAGACAGTGTGAGAGTGTTTCTTGCTGTATTGTTTTAGGAGCAGGATACATGGAAGGTGAAGTCCTGCCGGTCTCTGGCAAAGGCTCCTAATGAAAGAAGTTGGTGGCATTTCACTGTTAGATCTGTTCTTCACCAAGCTCCCTCTTGAAGGAGTACATCTGTCTTACAGCCAAGCTGGTCTAATGGGAAACTCCTGCTGTCCCCTTGCCCTGCATCTGTTGATGGTGCTGCAGTGAGTTTGTTCATCTGGTTGATCCAATGGAAGGCAGCCTGAGGGTGAAGGAGGTAAATGGGTTTCTGTGGATCAGCCAGCTGAACTGATTCATCTTCCTCAAGGGAAGCAGCACAGTTATGTGGCTTGGTGGGAAGAGATGGGGCCAGCCTACAGCTGAATGTGTTGGGCTGCCTGATGGAAACACTCTAATGAAATGCATGCGTGGGATGTTTGGATCCTTGAAGGATCGTGGTTTGTGTGGAGTTTCTGCCTTCTGGGCAACAACTCGTTTGCCTTTCTTGTGCTGCTGCAGGTCCTGGTAGGTGCTTGCTCCTTGCGCCCCATGGAGGTCTCCCTCCATAGAGAGAGGCTTCGAAAGGGCTGTGTTTCTCATAGGTGGGATGTCTGGCTTCGTGACTGCATGCTCTTTGGGAAGACCTGATGTGTCTTGTGAGACACAATGGTCTTGTGAGACCATTGAGTCTCCCAGGCTTTGTGAGCAGAGGAAGGTTTGGTTTTGAGGTCATGGCACAAAATGCAGTAGTGATGAGAACATGCTGCCATGTGAGGAGAGGCTCAGGCCCCTTTCAGTATTTGACTCATGACCCCATGTGTTGGGGATGTTTGCCCAGTGGTTTCTCTGGGTCCAGAGCAGAGTTCCCTAAGCCACCTAACTAAGCTTGCATGACTCCACAGCAGCTGGCAGCAGGTACACCAGCTTCCAGCAGGCTGGCTGCCCTTCTGGGGAGCTCTGAAGCAAGAGAGGAGGCTTTGGGGTGATGCATGACTGTGGAATGATGCACAATGCGCTATGTTGTGAGTCTGTCTTGTTGCTGACCCCATGCCTTGGCAGAGGCCTGGCTCTGCATCCCAGCCATGCAGGGTCCTGCTCACCTGGTAGGATCTCCTTTGCTCTGCAGCAAAGTGAAATCCCATCAAGGGCAGGAGGTTGAAAACAAGTCTTTTTGGAGCTTTCTGTCTCTTTCCTAGCTGCCCTGTGTGGTCTGCAGGTGCCACTTCCAATGTCTCTAGTACTGCATCCCAGCTGGAAGGATGTTCCTGGTGCTGTATATCTCCAGGCAGAGCTCTGCACCCCTCTGGGTGGTTTCTCCCTCAGTGGGCACTGCTGTGCTAACTACAACCCTATAGCCCTGGGCTGTTGGTGTTTGGGATGCCTGTAGCATCAGCATCCTGTGGGAAGCCAGGCAGGAAAGCCTGCCTGGGCAGAGGTCAGGTGTGGGGCTGTCCTGCTCAGCATCTCTTTGCCTTGTGTGTTGCAGTGTTCTTGGGGGCCAGGAATGCCCACTCGGTCCTGAAGCGCTTTCCCCGAGCCAACGGCTTCCTGGAGGAGATCCGGCAGGGCACCATCGAGCGGGAGTGCATTGAGGAGGTCTGCAGCTATGAGGAGGTCAAGGAAGTGTTTGAGAACAAGGAGAAGACGGTGCGTTTGTCCTGCCCTGCTCCCCAGTGGATGTGTGAGGGTTTGCACCTTGGCAAGCTGGAAGCAAAGGAAGAAAGCGCAAAGGGAAACAGCCTCTCCTGTTCCCTTTGTCCTCTTCCATCCTCAAGCAGCGTTTCCAGCATGACTTTCCCTTTCCAGACAGTGCCCTCACCTTGGTATTCCAGGACACCATGCCCAAAGCTGTGGTTGACCTGGCACTCCCATGACATGTGTAGGAAATTTATGCTGTTGTCCCCGGTTCTCCAGGGTTGGATTTAGCCAAATTTCTCCCTGCTTGGGGAGCTGTTGGGTGCTGTTGAGGGATGTGCCCACGAGCTTGTGTTGGTTCCCACAGCCCCGCAGATGCGGATAGAGTGGTGGGGGACGGCCAAAAACCTGCCTCTTCTGTTAGCCTAGGGAAGGCAGTGATTATTGCTGGTAGTAGTCAAGGGGTGCTTTTCCCACCTGCAGCACATGATGGTTACTTCTCTGTTCCTGCCACAGATGGAGTTTTGGAAGGGCTACACCAACTATGTCTACTCTGTCAAGGACCCAGGGCACAATACGGAGCGCTCAGAAGCTATGTACGTGGTGGTGCCCCTCTTGGGAGTGGCTCTTCTGATCGTCATCGCCCTCTTCATCATCTGGAGATGCCAGCTTCAAAAGGCCACCCGCCACCGCCCTTCCTATGCCCAGAGCCGTTACCTGGCCAGCCGGACGGGACGCAGCCTCCCCAGGGTCATGGTGTACCGGGAGCGGTCGCAGAGCCAAGGGGAAACCCAGTATCAGCGAGAGGCCAGCAACAGGGCAGCTGGAGATGGCAGAGCTGGGGGCACCCCTCAGCAAGACAGCACCCTCTGCCCACCAGAGCATTCGGTCTCTGTCCTCTCCAGACTGTCCAGTGCCACCCCTCCACCTTCCTATGAGGAGGTGACAGGCAACCCAGAGAGCAGCAGTGGGGAAGAGACCAGCGTCTCCTACAACGACCCACCACCCAAGTATGAAGAGATCGTGGCCAGTGCCTCTGCTGCAGGCAAATAGCGGGGTCTGCCTCTCCCCTGCCTCTTCACGTACTCACACTCACCCACCCACCTTCCCTTGGCCGGGCCTGGGGCCCCCATTCAGGTGCCACTTGGCATTCCATCTCACCTGTACAAGCTGGTGAAATCCCAATAGCCTTACCCTCCTAACCCTAAGTAGTTGTCCACAAGTGGTGAGGCTGGGCTGCGGGGGTGGCTCTGGAACCAGCCATCTCTTGTGCTTCACTCCCCACTCACGTAAGTGCTGTAGCAGCCAGCTTGTTCCTGGCTCAACGCAGGGGTCTCCCCATGGTGCATTTGATTTCCTCACTCCCCTCCCTCAAATAGACATAACATTTTTCATTGAGACATGATTGAAACAGCCTCCCTGGGACACTGCTCAGCCTTACCCCATGGCCTTGCTGGGCCCTGTTTTGCTGCTTGGGGCTCAGATGAGGAGCTGGGGATGCAGAAGTGAGTTTCTGTCCATCCCCACAAGCAGCCTCCACACTCTCCCTGGAGAGAAAGTGCCTCCCTTGTGTGGATGTGATGCCAGGTGGGATTGGGGAGCCCAGTCCATCCTGTGGTGCCTGTAGCAATATTTGCTGTCCAGAGATGAGGGAGGAGCAGTCAGGGGGTGTTCTCATCTCCTAGATCTTCTTGGGAATGGGGAAGGGCTTGTGATGGTTCTATATGGGAGATAAGTGGCTTCAGAGTAGCAGCTTCTCTGCTTTCCCACAGTGGGGTACCAGGCAGCTGGAGGTGGAGCTGGCTGTGGTGGAGCTGGCTGGTGGGGTCATCTCTGACCTCAAGCCAAAGCTGGTCCCATGGGGATGTGCCTCTTTCCTGGAGCGTGGCCTGTCTGGTGTCTGCCCCAGAGGTGGGATACGGGCACAGGGAGCCTGTGAACAGGCCAGACCTCCTCTTTCCCTATCCCAGACCTCTCTGTCCTGCCTGGCCCTTCTCTCTGGGGCTCTTTGTTCTCCAGAGCAGGTAAAGGGCAATGCGAGACTGTATTCTCTTGGGTCTTGGTGGCTGTAGCCATGGTGTGGAGGGCCTGCTGACAGAGGCAGCTGCAGGGGTGGGAGCTGGCTGATCATGCCGCAGCCCGGTGATACCCGTGGGTCAGGAGCAGGGCCAAACCCTGGCCAGACAGCTGTGTTAGAGCAGAGCCAGATGCTTTGCTGTGGGATCATTGTCCCCTTTACCTGTGCAGCTGCTTTTGGGGTCCAGGCAGTGGGGCTGGCCTTTCCCAGTCATGTCTGATGCGTTAAAAATGGGGTTGTGCCTAGCAACCCCCCAGGAATAGCCCAGAAACCGCCACCACGAGGTGTTCACCCCAGCACCAGCCTCCACCAGCACCGCAAGGCTATTGTGCATCCATCGCCTGCCTGTGCCCCGCTTGGTCCCAGCAATGCTCTTACAGTCGGTGCCCTCAGTCCAGTGCTGAGGCTTGCCCAGCTCCTGGGGCAGCACATTTGGGGTCTGCAGCTGCTGGCACCGTGTCTGTCCCCTCCCAGGCCTTTCCTCTGCCTTTCAGCCTCAGCAAACCGGGGTTTTGGGAAGACCTGACAGTGATTGTTGGGGTTGGAGCCTTGAAAAGACCAGGGGGAGACAGCAGGGCACTTTGCATCCTCTGTCTTCGATGCTCGGTTGTTATCCCTGCAGTTTGTATTCTGTAAAACTTGGTATATTTCTGTGCAAGACCAAAAGGTATTTATTAAAAAACCCTCACTGTCCAAGTGGCACAGGGTGGCGTTTTTCCACAGGGAATGTGGAGGTTCAACACCAACCTGAAGCTCCAGCCCCTGCTGCTCACTTGCTTGCCTACAGTGGGATGGGGGAGAGGATCAGAAAAGTGGCTTCAGACACTGTTTAACAGGTAAAGCAAAAGCTATGCACACATGGGCAGGCAGGGGAGCCATCCCCAGGACAGCGGGGCTCTGTATCATGTAATGGTTACTTGGGAGGACAAATGCCATCACTCTGAACATCCCTCCTTCTACCCCCAGCACAGGGGGATGTCTAACTAGGCACAGCTAGATTTCCATCTTGTGGGGTGCTGGGGCTGACATCTTGGAGGTGATGGAGGCAATGGCACCAATTCTTCCCCCCGCCAGCACAGTCCCTAGCGAGGAGGGGATCAGATCCGTGTACTGTGGGGCTGGTACACCCCCCCCCCCCCCCAACTCCAACAGGAGCCTCTGCCTTCCCTGGGCTGTGGTTGAGAGCTGGAGGGTGTCCTGTGAGCTATGACCATCCGGTAGGTGAAGTGTGGAAGGATTTCCTAAAGTCTTTGCAAGGATTTAGGTGCACAAGTTGTCCTGCTGTTCCTCTGTGTGCTCCTAAACCTCTTAGATAATCCCCTTTAAATAGCAAGACTGGGGCAGCGTGGGATTTATTTTAAGCCCTTTCAAGACCAGATTTTACGGTCAGGTCTTGGACTCTGTCCCCATTCAGAAGTGTTTAAAACTGTCGTTCATCCCAAACGGATCATTTTATCGCTGCAGACTCCACTGAGCGGCAGGAGAGATTAGCTCTGCCCCAGCTCCCTGCTCGCATGGCCGCTGCCTCCGTGCTGTGCCTGCATTGGGGCGCCAGGAGGAGCCGCGCTGAGCCCTCCCCTGGAAGCGTTTGGGCTGCCTGGGGACAAGGGAGGGGGATCGAGCTCTGGGTCCGCTTCTATCCCGGGTGTTTCCCCGTGTCAGGAGCATCTCTGCGCTCCCGCAGCCCCCGTGCTGCCCCCGGCAGGGCTCCGCGCTGATGACCGGTGATTACCGGCGGCGGCTTTAAGCGCGGCGGGAGGGCGGGTCGTTGGGTGCCCCGGTGACACCGGCCCCGGCTCCGCCCCGGCTGGCGGTGCCGCTGCGGCTGTTTACAGGGCCCAAAGTTGCTCTGGACGGCAAGGGAAGCGTCCAAGTAAGTGTGTCCGCTCCCCGCCCGTGCGAACCGCCCCGGGGCTCAGGAACCGACGGGCTCTGCTGCCGCTCCCCGGCCCGACGGGACGGTGTCCCCCGCAGGGGGCCCATGGAGCACCCCGGCCCCGCTCCCACCCCGCGGTGCTCAGAGCCGGGTGTCGTGCTCGGATCCCCCCAACCCTTCACCCCATGGCGCTTCCCTAAGCCGAGGCCCGGGGCTGCTGAGGGGTCACCCCGGCTCTGCGTAGCCGGACCCCAGCGGGTGACAGAAGCCATTCCGCTGCCTGTCACTGCTCTCTGTCGTGACAAGGTACAGCCCCAAGGCAAAGAGCAGACCCGCGGGCGGTGTCGGCGCCTTTAGCAGGGAGCTGCGCGCCCCAGCGCCCCATTCTGAGCGGTGCGGGGGGTGCTGGAGCAGGCTGGGATCCCCTCCTGCCCCGTACGGAGCTGCGGAGGGACGAAGAGAGGGCGGTTGTGGGGTTTCCCCTCCCCAGGGCAGGTTTTCCTGACTTGCAGGGCTTAAACCTACTCACGGGCTTAGTGAGCCGGAAATTCCCTGTCGCTGCGAATACAAGTGCCAAAGCAGAGCCTGAGAAGGAGTCTTCTATTGGCAAGGGAAGGGAGGTTGCTTGGCAATAGCTAGGAAAAGCCCTAAAGAAAGTTAAAGGAGGAAATCCAGCCACTTAAGCATTTTGTTCTTATGGGTTTTGACAGCTGATCTCTTTTTTTTTCCTTAATAGCTTAGTCTCTCAGAACCTGCTTCTCACTCCCCTCCCTTTGCTCTTTGGGAGCTGCAGCAGTTTCATAGGTGATTAGAACATGAACCGATGTGCCCTCTCCAGATTTATGGTTATTAATATCTGCTGGCTTCCCAGAGAGCAGCCTGAGAGAGCAGCATAGAGCATTCGCTCCTCTAAAGCACCAAAAATGTGAAGGAGGGACCCTGTGGTCTCCACAGCTGTGGGGCTGGGTTTCTGATACAGGTTTCTCCTGTGGGACTGACTCTGCCTTGGGACCATACAGGACTTACTGCCCTGCTCCTGAGTGGAGGCTTCCCATTTTATCTGAGCTTCTGGGGAGAAGCAGGGTGTGTGTGTATTGTGACACTCAGGAGCTGGTGTCACCCGTGCCAGGATGGGGGCTCGGCATGGTGGTGGAGGACCTGCAGGGCAGCCAGGGGCTGCTGTGCCCCTGCACAGCCTGTTTCCAGCAGCAGCCCTGGGTCAGAGCTGGTCAGGTGAGGATCTGATCTTGGCTCTGTGTGGCTGGAAGCAGGAAATTGCCCTAGCTAATTTCTGTCTCTTCAATGAGAAGGTTTTTAATGACAGAGGAGGAGAAAGCAGGGTGAGGCAGGTGCTGGTTACAGCTGCCGTGGAGCTGGTTCTGCCACCCTCATGTGCCTGGAGTTACAGGGAACAGGATCATGGCTTGGGTACTGTTTCTGCTGCGGTCCTTTGGGCGTTGTTGCTACAACCGAGGGATTTCCCTCTGCTCCTCTCCCCTGGGTGACATCCTGAGGCAGGAAAGGGGGTCCAAAGCACCCCGAGAAGCATCAGCGAGGGTGACAGTGGGTAGTCCTAGCTGGTGCTGCTGCGAGCAGCCTGGTGGGCTGGAAATACAGCATCGGAAACCTGGCTGCTAAATGTAGTCCCTGGATCATGAGCAGAGAAGGCAGGGACCCTGCTTGCACACCTCTTCCCATTTCTCTTCCTTGAGAAAAGGAAAACTCTGTTCTCTGTCTGGAGACAGCCCCTCTTACGATGGAGATTCTGACCTGGCAGCAGAGGGTGCCCTTTCTGGGCACAGTGAGCTCAAAGGGGGCAGCAGCAATGAGGGTGCAGGGGTCTCTGCATGCAAGTGGCGCATCTGGGGCAGCGCTGAGGTCTGGCTGCTTCAGCAGCCCTCACTTGTTGAGGTTTTCTCCTCAGCTGCAGCTTGTTGAGGAGGTATGGAGAGCTGGGAGCCAGGAAGGTGCTTGTGGGGGCTGTGTCCCTCCTTGGTGCCAGTCCCCTCCTGGAAGAGAGTGAAGCTGGCGCTGGCCTGGGGATGCTGGTGTGCTCCTCTCCTTCCTCTGTGGGAGGATGGTTCAGCATCTGGAAGCTGTGCTTGGGGCCAAACCCATCTTGTTCAGCTTGGTGCAGGTCACTCAAGGAGATGGGTGGGGAATGGGGGACACTGCAGCCAGTGTGTGTGTGGAGGAGTTCGAGTGCTCAGGTTTTCTTGGGATAACCTGGAATCTTGCCACCAAAATGTGTTTTGTTTATAGGAAACCTCATTTTTTTTCCTTGAAGGTGTGTGAACACAGAAATGTGCTCCCAGCCCTCCAAATAACTTTACTTCTGGATGTGTGTTTTTTCCCCACTAGTTTTTTAGGCTATACTGAGCTGCTTTCAGGTGTGCTGAACTATTGCCCTTTCCTTGCAATCAGTGGAGGCAATAGGCACTAAACTCACGCTTTGCTCCCCTTTCTTACCCTGCCAGACAGGAATTCCACCTGCAGCAGCAGCTCTGCATCCTTGCTCCCACCAGTGGGGCTTCGTGGGACACCCTGTTCTTTGGGGCAGCTCTGACAGTGTGAGTTGTTTCTCCTTGTATTTTAGGTGTCTTACAGCACGTGTGTGGGTGCCAGTTTGGAAGAGTTCTTGCCACCACTTCTGCTCAGCTCTCTCTTCCTCTGTGTGAAACCCCAGGGTGCTCAAGCAAGCTGAGGGCATCAGAAAAGATGTGGCTGTTTTGGGGACCGGACCCGAACCGCATCCGCTGTGACGTGCCCTTCACGGAAGCCATCAGCCAAAGGATGCAGGTTCCCAGCAGACTGAGGGTAGCAGACAGCTTCAGCCCTGTGGATGAGGAGCCAGTGACGGAGGAGGTGTCCCCTTCCCTTCGGATGCACATCCCTGATAGGATTTCTCTTGCAGGTGATGTCCTGGGTTGATTTTTGGGGTGGTTGAAGGTTGATGGAGCACTACAACATCCTAGGGAGTAGGATCCCTTTATAAAGCCCCCAGTGGTTTGCTTTTCAAGAGGAGAGGACAGGGGTGGACATGGCAGTCAGTTTTCTTCTCAAAGGAAGGACAGGATGGTGGAGAGATGCTTGGGCAGAGGTGGCCAAAGGTGAGCAACAGAAGGCAGGAGGTGTCTTAGTTTCAAAAGAGGAGCAAAATGTGGAGCATCTCCTTCCACATCTCTTCCTCACTTCTCTGCCCTCGTGGCCTTTGGTAGGCTCCCTGCTTTGGGATGCAGGGACATGTGGCCCTGTCTCATTGAAAAACAGCTCCAAGCCCTCACTTTCCTGGAGCAGTGTGGCTGGTGGCTTTCCAGTCCCTGCCTCTCCAGGCTGTCCTGCTGCTCACATCTGCAGGACATGTTTTTTAATGTACTCCTATATGGGTGGATCCCTCTTCTCCCCTGTCCTGAGATCATTCCAGTTGGTTTAATCCTTCCCTTTCTCCTCTCTAGATACACCAGATGCCAGTTTGAGGCCCATGCTGCTGACCCCGCAAAAGGAGGTTCCCTCCGTCATGGTGCACATGGAATCTGCACAGCCCTGCCATGGGGATGCCCCTTACCTGCACATCACCAGCAGATCGAGCTCCCAGAAGCGCAAGCGATCGGTACCGCATTGAGGGCGGATGGGGCTGCCGTGGTGGGAAGGGGCAGCAATCCCAGAGCTGGGTTTTCCCAGAGGTCTGGTATCAGTCCAAGCCAGAATCCATCTTCCAGAGTGCGACCTCTTCCTCCAGGGCCCTAGGAATAAGGGTGTAGGGTTGGTGGGATCGCTTTGTGTCCCATCAGCAGCGCACACCTGCGTGCTGGGACACTGATTCAGCCACATCTCCTACTGAATTTTGTGAGCAGGAGATAGGCTGAGTACAGGGCCCCACAACGGCCTCCTGCTACTTTTAAAGTCCCTTTTCAACCCTGTTTCTCCTGGGTGAAGTGCAAGAGGAGCTGTTTCATCATTGCAGCGTACAGGGCTCTGGTGGAAGAGCTAAAAGCAGATCTTGACCTTGTGCAAAACGAAGGAGAGGTCCTTGACATGGGCAGGCAAAGGCTTGGTTTGGCTGCTGGAGCTGCTTTTTCAAGTGCTTGCACCTCCCTGAGATTCAAGAGCTGTTGCTGCATGCGTTAAGCTCTGGATTTCTGATCCCAGTAGAGATCAGATTTGCAGACTCCTCGCTGGTGACCCTTGCTCTGCACTGAGCATGGCTCCCCACCACCAGGTTTGGGGCTCGTGTCATGCTCCCCGCACTGAGTGCTTGATGTGTTTGATGCCAACAGGGCCACCACAACAGCAAGTCACGGCGGGAGAAGACCTCAAGTGACGGTGCCCTGCTGGCCGTGCACAGCCCGGGCCAGCACCGTGAGCGGTGAGCATGAACCCGGAGCCGCCTGGGGCGGGTGGGATCAGCATCTCCTGTCCCCAGTGCTGCTTTGATGCTCCCTGGTGTCAGTGCCCTGAGCTGGGGGGTATCCAGGTCAGGGCAAGGCAATGCCTAGCAAGTCCTCCTCTTGTGTGAGAGGAACATGGCTTTGGTGTCAGGTTCATACCAGGCAGTGCTGAGGCATCTGTGTGGATCCCCAGGGTGATGAGCTCTCTGCTGAGATGCACATGGGAGAGCTGTCGGTCCTTGTCTGGCCATTGCATCAGGAGCTGCCTGCTCTTCCTTGTCCGCATCTCTCTGGCTCTGCCCATCTTTCTCTCAGTGCTTTGTAACATGTTCTCCTGTTCCAGCACCAGAATGGCAAAGTGCTGGGGGCTATGGGCAGGTGACCACTGGAAAATGAGGCACTAGGGCTTATGGGCTTCCACAAGGGTTGTTGGAACTTGTGGCACCTTGCAGATAGAGTGGGCTAGGAGGACACTTGCTTTTCAGCTCTTTGAGTGTAGCTTGTGAGAAGCAGCACGGTGACAGCGATCCTCTGCTCATGGCCTTGGGCTCCAGAGACTGTCTAGTGGAGAACTTGCCTCCAGTTAATCGCAGAGCAGAGCTACCTTTCCCCCTATGGTCCAGGGCTGTTCTGGGTGGCAGGAGAGCTGCTTTCTGCACTCACCGTGAGAGCAGCTGGTGAAGGTCTGGTTATCACACAGCCATGGTTGGTTTCGGAGCAGTCAGGGGCCTGCCTCTGAGCATGGGGGCTACTGGAGGGTTTCTCCTATTGGTTATATGGGGGTCAGGGTGAGGATGGTATTGCCCAGAGATGCTTGGAGGTGCTGAAGGGCACTGCGAAATGCCAGGCTGTGCCTGTGCTGGACAAGGCCAGTCAACAACAGGCGTGATTCTGTGTGCACCCCAGGCTGGACCCATGCCCCCTGCCCATGCGCAGTGCCCCGTTCCCCCTCCTCACGGGGTCGGGCAGGATCTACTCCATGCAGAACATCTTCCAGACCATGTACCTCCTGGGCCAGATGCTCTTCTACCGGCTCCGGAGCTCCCTGCAAGACCCAATGCCACCCAGGTGACTGGCTCCTCTTGAGCCACCTCGCTGCATTCTAAGGACTCTCCTTTGCCTCGCTAAGCTATGTTACAGGCTCTGTAAAGCTCAGACTGCACGGCGCAGGAGCAGGACGGTCCTGCCTGGCTGCTCCTTCTCACCTGTCCTGTCTGCCAGCTCCGGGTGCCTGGCCCAGGAGCATTGGGTGCAGCCAGGCACTGCTAACCCAGCCCAGCCTGTGCCTTCTGCTTACCTTAACACCAGTGCCCCGAGTGACCAAACGCTGCCTGGGACACTGCTGGGATTTCAGCCTCCCTGCACTGCCAGGCAGGTGCCAATTTTACTGCATGCCTTGGTGGAGAGAAATGTGTGAAGGGGATTGAAATCCAGAATGGCCCGATTTTAGGTCCTGCCCCGAGACACCCTCTCCTGAAGGCTGCCGGCACCCTTGGCTGTATCTTGGTCACTCGTAATTACCCTTTTCCACTAACTGGCTGCACTGCGTTACTTATCCCATAGCTGGTGCCTCTGGCTGGGTGCAGTATGCCTGTGTGCTCACTGCAGGAGGTATGTAGTGACCTCAATCTCTCTGGGTGTGCTGGAGCAACTGAGTCCACGACACTTTTACCTCTGCAAGAGCAGTACATTTTAACATGTTCAAAGATGTCATTGAAGCCTTAGGGTGTCCCCACTGCTCTGAGGCTGCTCAGCACCGGGAGGAGCATCAAGCTGCTTCTAATTCTCCTTGAGCAAAGCTTCGGGGCAGAAAAGGAAGAGAGTGAGCATCCATCATCAGTGGCACCCCAGCCTTCCCTCCCCAGCTGGTGTGGAGGTGCAGGCAGAGATGCTGGAGGATGCTTCGTGTTGTCCCTGATTTAGCCACAGCAGGCTGACTGTCTTTGGAATGAAGTCAGAACATGCCAACAGATCTGGTTAGTGGCTATGTAACACCTTCTCCTTCCTCCCATCAGCAGCAGGGGAGGTTTAGGCCATAGTACCATGGTAGCAGTAGGTTGCGGAGCTGCTGCAATGCAGTGGGGTGGGTGCCAGGCCTCTCCCCAGGTCTCCAGCTCCCTTTAAAGCTAGCCACCTTGACACGCCTCTTTGTGGTACTTTGCATCATTTCAGAGGCACCCAGTATCTCTTTGGTTCGACAGCTTTATGCCTCTGCAGCACTGAGGTGACTTGTTTATCCTGAGGTTTTAGTAAAGAAAAGCCTGGTGTTGGATACAGAATAGAGCATTTACCTGACAGTGACCTCTTGAAGGGGGTGAGTCACTAGAAGGTAATTTCTAGCCTCCACTCCGAAGGTTGTTCACCTGGATCAGCTGGGACTTTCAGTCAAAAGCTGCAGTAAGTGTCCTTTGTGAATGGCTCTGTGCTGGGGGAAATTGGATTTCCTTTCTGTCGTGACTTTCATTTTGCACTGCAGTTACATTACATGGAAGTATTATCTCACAAATGTATTTTCAGACAGATTCACTGAATCTCCACATGCTGTCCTGGCCTGTCTTCAGTGAGATCAACATCGTGTTGTGAACAGGAATAGATACCCTCTCTTCCCTGAGGAGCTGTGTTAGACGCGCAGTAACCTGTATGGTACCAGCAAGTGCTTGTGCCCATTGGTGTGCAGGGGGGAGTTCTGATTGCAGAAGAGCTGATGTAGGGCTAGCCCCTGAGGATAGGGACAACAGACTGAACATGAAATCCTGATTTTTCTCACTGTGGATCTACTTAATTTAGTGGCTGGGTCTCCAGAGGATGCCCTGGAGATGTGTAGTCTGCATTGCCTCTGCCAGTGCAGCGGCTAATGCCAGTGGTGGCCTCTGGTTCCAGGAATGGAAGGAAGTGGTGTGTGCTCTGGTTGCTCATTTATGTTTCAAGCTGCAGGTAAAATTTGCTATAGGGGCAAAAAGTGATGCTTTATTTTTGTCAGAGGAGTGGGGAGAGTGAGTTTGTGGTACCTGGAGGTACTAGAGAGGAACAAATCCTTGTCTTGGCAAACATGGGACCATTTCCTGCTGGTTGATGCACTTGCTCACATAGTTGTCCCCAGTTGATGGCCACTTCCCACCAGTGGAATCCTCGCCTGCTGATGTATATGAGATCATCCTTCCATTTCAGCATTGGCCCTGTGATACGTATTTACCTGACTGGCTCTAAAGATGGTTTATACAGCCCTCAATGAATTCCTCTGACTGTGAGGATGGATGCTTGGTAAATATGTTTCCTCTCTGTTGAACCTCTAAGGAAATCCAAGCATGTGTTTTCCCTGTTGTGTGTCATGTGTTGTGATCACTATGGGGTGCATGGTGGAGGGGTCTACTTATGCATGATGGGGGCTCAGAAGAGATGAGGAGGTGCTATGCAGGTGCTGTTTCCTGTCTCCTGATGCTGCATCCAGACAGCACATCCCAGGCATGCTGCCTGCATGGCTCCCCGCAGCAGTGCCATGCATGGGGGAAGGCACCTCTCCAGCAGTGTTTGTCCCTCTGCATCTCTGCTTTTCTTCCCCAGCTCCCAGGAGGCTGGTCTAGCCCCAGAGAGTGCCTTGGAGGAGGCTGGAATGACTGAGATGGCAGCAATGAGAAAGCAGGTGAGCTGGGGGTGAAGGGCTGGGAAGATTTCCTGGGAAAGCCACTGAAGGTGAGTGAGGAGGCTCTGGGGGTCCATTGCTCAGTCCTGATGGGCTGGTGTTGCCAGTTAGTCCCAGCTGATGCTGCTAATGGAGAGGCAGGGGAGGACTTACACGTGTGCTGCCCCATCAACCTCCAGCCCTGAGGGAGCTGTAAGGCTGCAAGAGACAGCCAGATCCCTCTGTCTGCTGGTAGTAAAGGGCTCAGATACTCTTCTGATGGGCAGGATCTTGGCTCAGGAGCTAAGGATCTCTGCTAGTTCTCCCACACAAAGACGGCTGCTGCTTTGGCAAAGGAGGACCTGAAGGAGATGGCAGTTCCCACCCCTCCATCTGTTGCTGTCCCACAGCTCTGGAGTGCTCCAGTGTCCTGCGCAGGTCTGGCAGCATCCCCACTGCTTCCCTTGCAGCTGACGAGGATCTCGAGCAGGGTGCGGGTGCTGGAGGAGCAGTGCAAGGCCTCGCAGCAGAAGGAGATCCTGGTCTACTCCGTGCTCATCTCTGCCTGCCTCATCAACACGTGGCTCTGGATGAGGAGATGATTCCCTGTGCCCTGACCTCTCCTGCCCGGCGCTGGCAGGGTGGCTGAGGGTGGAGCAAGGATCCCTGCTCATGTACTTGCAGTCAGTAAACCTGTGAAGCCATATGTTTCCTCTGACCTTGACCTGCTTTTTTCACTGTAGGCCCTTGAGGATCTGTGTCCTTTAGACCCTGAGGACAATGAAGATGCCATCCCTCTCCCATGCTCTAGCGTCAGAGGTGGGTGAGGGAAGCATGAGGCTGGACCTTGTGCCACAGCAGCTGGAGATGGGTGTTGGGGAGAGGTGGGGTACTATAGCACAACAGGCATAGTCCCAGGGCTGGGCTGTGGCTGCAACTGCAGATGCTCTCTGTACCCTAGCAACCACCTTGTATGTTTGATGGGGTCAGTGCTCCTGTGGGAAGCTGCTGTGAAGAGCCCAGGTCTTGTCGCTGACACAGGAGGTGTGTGTGTCCTGCACGGAGCAATGGAAGACCCTCTGGTCCTCCTCCTGTCTGCCAGAGGAGATGCAAACCCAAGGCACTGTTTGTGGACACGAGGTCCTGTAACAGTCCTAAATGCTGGTGGGCCCAGTCCCCTGATTCAGTCCCAGCTTGGATAACCCAGTTCTGACCCCATGGAAGTCCTCAGCCAACTGCTGGGGTCTGTTCCTTGTCTTGCACTCCAAAACCTGCGGAGTGGTTGAGTGTATCTAAACTGCTGGTGGGTTTTCTCTTCCTTGTGCCACTGCTCTTTGGTGGAGGTTTACTGCCAGGTCTCCCATCCCATAGCCCCTGCTCCAGGAGGTACAGAGCTGAAGGAGACAGCAGTTCCCATCCCTGCTGCTCTGCAACCCTCTTCTCGGCTCCTGTCCTGCTGGAAGCACTTCAGCGGCGTGTTTGCAAACATTCAAATCCAAAGTGACTGTAAGAGCGTTGCTGAGGTCTGGGCTTATCCTGCAGCTTGGCTCTTTCCCAGGGAGATTTAAATGGGAAACCTCCCCGTGGTGACTCTCTGGATTATGAGACCTCGTACCAACAGTGATAGCACCAGACAGGCCATGGAAAATTGCCCATTTGGGCAGCAGTAGATCTTTGTTAGGTTGCCAATGCCAGAGGGCAGGATTGCTCCAGGTCTGCTGCCAAGCTGTAACTTCAGTGATGGTGCATGAACATAGGTGAGGGGAATCCTTGGCCTGGATGCTCTTTAGCCAAAACCAAGGCCAGCTCAAAAGCTTTGCCATTTCTTTCCTTCTGCGGAGTTCAGTAACGCTTGGAACTGAGGTGACTTTGAGATGCTTTCGGGGGTTCACCCAGCACACCTGCTGGAGCTGTGCCTGCAGGCTCTGGGGCAGGCTTTGGCACCTCTCTGTTCCACCTATCAGTAATTGTAGCTGCACCTGCAGGTCACCCAGGTGTCCCAATAACTTATTCACAGGCATGAATGCTTGGGTGTTTTCTGCCTGCATCCATGGCTGTAAATCTGGACACTGACTAATAAGTAGCTGTCCTAATGTAATTGCAGCTCTGAACCTGTGGCTGAGAGCTGAGCACTAAGATATATTGCAAATGAGCGCCAGGATAGTGTGGTGTGGTTCCTATGGCTTGTGGCTCAGGGTTGTGGTGAGGGTTACCAGGGGACCTTACACAGTGGGTCTGTATAAGGGGCTGCTGCTGAGGAAGGGAGGTGAACAGTTTGCCTGGTTTCTCTTCTCGGAGGGGTTTGGAAGAAGCTTGTGTTGGGTTTCCTTTAAGCTGTATTTTAGGATGAGAAGGGCTGACCCTTTTGGGGACACGACACCTTCAAAGTGAGGATTGAAGGTATTTGGGAGAGACATGATCAAACTGTATGTGTTCTCAAAGGCAGGTTAGAGGGGATACAATACGACTTTTATGTGAGGTTTAAATCCGGAAACACTGACCCATAAAATGCACATATTAATAAAGACCGTGTGTTCTGGATGTGTTGGGGTGTGATGGCTTTATGGATTTCCTTTCTCTCTTCCCTGCCTTCTCCTCCCAGCTCTGCCTTGTCCCAGGGCAGCACACGTGGCAGTGCTGGCTGTCTCCTGGGGTCACTGCCACAGAGATGTGCATGGCAAATAATGTGTCTTGTGCACCATGGGGCTCGAGGGAGCAGCTCCTGGAGCTGCTTTTGAAGGCAGCAGCAGGCAGAGAGCAGAAGGAGAGGTGAAAGCGGGGACATGTGCCACTGGCAGTGCTCCTGGTCTGTGGTCCCCAGTGCTGAGGACAGGAGCAGGGTGATGTGCCCCTTGCTGCTGGGTGCTCACCCCACCAAGGCTGCAGAACATCCCTTTCTACCTTCAGGCTCCCTGCTGCCCGGGTGTTCAGTGAGATCAGAACAAGTGGAATTAAAGGCTTTGAAGGAAAATAAAAGGTAAACCTTTGATAGCAAAGGGACTCCCGGTGCTGGTGCTTTCAGATCAGCCTCACACAGGGTGCGGGACTCTATGCACACAGCAGGGGCTGATTAGGCAAGAGACAGGTGAAAATTAACCTCTTCCTTACTGCCTTGAGGATGCAACTTCTTTGCTAACTGGCTATGCTATAAGAATGGTTTTGTGAAGAAAATACAGAGGCAGAAACTGGTGAAAGAAGCATTTCGTGATCACCTTCAAACACTGCGGCTGTCTTCGCTGGGACTCCGGAGCAGCACATTTGGTCCCTGAGCGCAAGGAGAGGTAAATGGATGGGAGGGTGTTAAAACGTGTCTACTTCTGCAGATCTTCCATCAGAGCAGTAGCTGTAGCACAGCCTGTGAAGCAGGGAAATGGAATCACAGGATTGTTAGGGCTGGAAGGGGCCTCTGGAGATCATCTAGTCCACTTCTTCCCTAGGGAGCAGAAGCAGGCAGCCCAGGACACAATCTTGTTGCAGTCCCTTGTGTGCAGGACCTGGGGGTGGGCTGGCTCTGCCTGTCCCTGGGTGAGTAGTAATGCTTCCCTAAGATTTGCTGGGGACTCAGGAGCCACTGGACCCAGACCTGCTCAGGATGGCTGCAATCTCCTGCTGGGCTCTGCCCTGAGAGATGTCTGGGGTCCCTTCTGCCACTGAGGAAGTGACAGGGGGAGAAAGAGACGCATGGGTAGGGAAATGGAGCATCCCTGATCAGCACATTTCCCTCCTCCCCTTTCATCCCCCAGACACAAAGGCTGGCTGCTATTAACAGCTCTGAAGTGCACCTTGGTGCTCAGGATGTTGAGGATGCTCAGGGGATGGGTGTGCTGCAGTGACGATCACCTGAATGTGCATCCTGCAGTGCTGCTCTTCTGCTTGGCCAGGGAGAAGAGCAGGAGTGCACAACTCTGCTTTCCTGGCTTGGCTTTGCAGCTCAACACTCGTTTGTGGAAGGCTTCAGGGGACACCAGGCTCGTAAGTGGACAGTGGTGGCCTCTCAGCAGAGGCTTCACTGTGCCTAGGGATGTGTGACTGCCTGTGCGTGTGGTGGGGATGGAGCCTTTGTGCGTGTTGGCAGAGGTGTACAAGGCATTGCCTTCCCCAAGCAGAGCCTCTGCTGTGCAGGCATGAGTGCGTGGTCTCCAGGACCCTGCCTTATCCTTGCAATAGAGGTATAACGGGTGTGCTGTGCGCCCAAGGAGGAGCAGGTGGAGTGGGAATACATGGTCTGGGTAGGGCTGGGCAATGCCTGTGTGCCTTTGGATTTATGTATCTGCAGATCTGTGTTTCTGTGAGGTACTTTGGCACTGTGTGGTCTATAGTAGGGCACAGCAGAGCAGTGAGGGCTGTGCGTGGTGCTGGGGCTGAGCAAGCCCTGTGGGCAGCTCTCACTTATTAGAGACAGACCCTGGTGAAATTCCACTGCTCCACAGCAGCCCCTGCATGTTAATGTGGGGTCTTCTCTGCTGCTCTCTGAAGCCAGGTGGTAGCTCCTGCCAGCAGGAACCTCAGCAAGACTCTCTTTAAATAGCAAACCTTAATGTCCAATGCAGGGCAGAGATATGTGGTGATGAGAGATAGGGCTCTCTGGGCAAGACACCAGCAGGTTCCCGTGCCCTGGGGAAGGAGAGCACTTGCTCAGGTGCAAACAACCTTGTACACAAAGTCATGCATGACAGCATCTCCCTGCCAGGCCTGGCCTTGTGCTTGCACCCCTTATGAGTCTATTTTCTCATCCTTGGGCAGGCAGTGGGGCTGAGAGCCATAGGCTCGTTGTCATGCCATGACTCACTGGGGATGCTGTTGCCCCAGCAATGGCTGAGGAGCCAGCAGCATCTTTGATGGGGTGATGTGAGATCTCTTGGGGAGGGTGAAATGCTCTGCAAGGCAACACAGCATCAGCAAGGGCTGGGGGTGGAAAACACCCCGCGGGGTTTGACCCTCTCTTCCTATGCTGCGTTCAAACCACATGAGGTGTCCTGCACGGCTGCTCCTTGTGCCTGTCTTCTGCTCTATGCAGGTCTCTGGGGCAGGGTTTGTGCCTATGGTCTCTTCACATGGAGGATGATGGCCAAGAATAACGGTCTGCAGAGCTCACCGGCCAACCACCACCCCTGCCCACCCGGGCAAGCCCGAGTGGAGGGGACAGGGCTCACCACGAGGTCAGGCTGGTCCCTGGTGGGGTTGGGGGAGGCAGGGCTGGGGAGGGTCAGCTCTGTGTGTGGCTGAGACCTGGCACGGGCAGGGCTGGGATGCCCAACCTGCTTCCTCCCATTCACCTGGCTGTGGGTGGGTGCCATGATGGCACAGTGTGACTGAGATCCCTCTCTTTTCCTGCTGCAGGACCTGCTCAACCCCGGCTGACACCTCAGAGCTGCAGAGAGGAACTCCCTCGAATGGAGGGGAGCAGCCGCCTGCCTCTGCCTTCCAAGGCAGGAGAACCTTGGCCAGGTACCTGCGTGTGAGCCTGAGCCTTCTGTACCTGGCTTTGACCCTGGGGTCAGCATCCCCTCCTGCTATATGGCATTCAGTGGCTGCAGGGACCAGCATCTGTGAATGGTGCCATGGAGAGAGCTTCAGGAGGGAATGGTTTCATCACATTTGTGTGCCTGGGGGCTTCTTTCAGTTGCAGGCAGCCTCACTCTGTCCCATCACCCATGCTTTCCTCATGCCCCTGCGGGAATGGCAGCAGGACTGGGGAAGGAGCCATGGGACTCTGCCAGGGTGAGCCCTCTTGCTCATATTCTTGGTTCCACACCACAGAATCATAGAATAGTTAGAGTTGGAAAGAACCTTGAGATCATCAAGTTCCAACCCTTCTGCTGTGTCAGCCCCCTGCAGAACTATGAAGCAGTTCTGGATGGGAATATCAGATTTTCGAGGAAGCCCCTTGCTTTTAAATTGCCCTCTTCCTCCTTTTGTTGTTTCTTTATTACTAGCTCCCAGCTCTCTGGGTTAATGCCCTCCTTTTCTGCATGAACTAAGATGGACGCTTGAGGCTCCTGCACTGGCTCCCCCATCAGCTCCCCTGACATTTCAGCTGCCGACAGCATCCCGCAGCTCAGCCCCTGCTGCAGGAGGACCTGCACCAGGGAGCACCGAGTGCAGCCCTGCCCATCGTGCACCTTTCCCTCACCAGACCAGTGCAGGCACTCTCTGCACCCCGAGCTCTGCACTGCAGCCTCCCCTCTCACCGGCTCTGTCTGGTGCCGACGCTGCCACCGCCGGAGCAGAGCTCCCGGAGCGGGCTCTCAGGCTGGCGCTCCCCATCCCCTGCCCGAGAGCCGCGCCCCGCATCCCCGGGCCGGGCCGCTCTCCGCAGCGGGGCTCTGGCTCCTGGACAAGTCCTGTCCCCCGGGGGCTCCCCCCTCTCAGAAGTGAGGCTCGTGGGCCATGAGCTTCCCCTCGCCGTGGTGCTGAAGGCTCCTCTGGAGCTGCTGCCCTCAGGAAATGACCAAATGAGCATCACTGCAAGGGAGGAGAAAGGAAACATTGGGGTTTAGAGGGACCTGTGAGCGTTTTCGTCTCGGCTGTAACCACTCTGCTGGTTCTGAAGCCTTCTCCTCGCTCTCTTTCCTCTTTCCCTCATCCAGGATAGTCCGGCTGGTGATGGTGCTGAGGGACTGGGCCAGCAGGAGCTTGCACGAGGAGCAGCAAAAGCCAGACCCCTTCCTTGAGCGCTTCCAGGGCACCGAGTTCCAGGCAGCGGCTGCCAGAATCGCCAGTGACCTACAGGATGAGGAGACCGAGGAGGGAAACAAGAAGTAGGGTTGCTTTCCTGTGGCCACAGCCGTCCTTGGCTTGAGACAGCCATGCAGTGATGGTTGATGGATGGGGATGGGGATGGAAAAGGGAGTGGTAGGATGCAGTAGTAGGAAGGGTCCTCCCTGCCCTCTCTGGCCAGCCTGGCACATAGGACCTGGTAGTCTGTCCCTGTGGAAAAGACCTGGACTGTACCTTGCCTATGTGGCCTTCTCTTCCCTGGTGCATGCCCTGGTGGGAAGCACACGTTGCATGGCTTGTGACAGCTAGCAGAGCTCCCCATTTCCAGAGCAGTTCAACACTAGGGTTGGTGTTTAGAGCCAGCCCTGGGTCTGTGAGGAGACATACCTTCAGCTTTTGTGCATATGGGGAGCTGGGGACAAGGCAAGGGATGTGGGATCTCCATACAGGAGACCACAGCAAGCACGAACACATGGGGTTTGCCAGTCTCATCATCTGCAGGATGAAGGGAGTGTGTTTGCTGCCCTGGCCTCCCCAGGAGCAGATGCTGTGACGGCAGCTTTGTGAAAAGGCTCTTTCAAATCCAGCCCTTTCATCTCCTCAGCTCTCATTCCTGGTGCAAAGCTATAACCTGGCTTTTCTTCTGCTGGCTGATTAAAGGGCAAAGCTCATGGACTCCTCTGTACCCTGCCATTATCCGTGGTAATTAAAACACCAAGAAGCAATTGTTTTCTGTAGGAGAAAAAGATCTGAGCCTTGTATCCGGGCCTTTACTGGGCATGGAAATTGTTCTGCCCTGTGAGGTTAAGGGGAGATTGTTAATTATCAGAGGGAGATGAAGCATGCCCTGAAAGGGCTCTTGGTGCCATTGGACTCCTGAGGACATGGTGGTAACTTCTGCTGTTTTCTGGTCCACAGCTCCACAGGCAAGTACCATAGGGCAAGTAACCACAGGTAACGCTGAATGTGAGCTGCTGTGTCCCACAGCCATGGGAGACTCCATGGTTGCAAAGCCTTAAGGAAGAGGCAGATTCCCTCTTCCTGGGCTAACCCAGAGCTCTGGTTTCCACATGGCATGGGCAGCGCTGGTGATTTAAAGCTGGAATTACCATTATCAGCATTGTTATTGAGGTTATTAGTGCTTGTGGGTGTCACAACAGAAGTGTCTGGCTACGGGTGTCAGTGCTTCCAGTGTGCTGGGGACCAGGAAATCCCTATCTCAAAACCCATTAAAGTGGCTCTTTCTGAGCAAAAGATAAGCACTTCTAATGGGGAAGCTGGACTGCAAGCTTGTCTGTGCTGTATCCAGAGGGAGTGTGAAGGACTGCTGCTGGGTTTGTGCTGAGTGCTGCTCCCCATGTTCCGGGCACTGTGAGTGCTGCCGCCTGTGCCGCTGGGGAAGGAGACTTCAATGCAGAGGTTTTGCTTTTGAAGCTGTCAGAAGCAATGGGGTGGGCATGGGGAATCTGTTGGCAAGTGGGTTGTTTTTTTTCCTATCGCTGGAGGGAGTTTTCCATGTTCAAAAGTGGGAAAGGAGGGAGGGGAAAGAGTTTTGCCCTACCAGGCTGCAGCCACTGAGCTTATCTGCCCAGCTGCAGAGTTTCTCTTCCCCCCAGCTTCTCCAGTGAGATCTGGCTACCGGAGCACACACAGCTAATCTCAGAGTCCCAAGATGAGCAGGATCAAACACTTGGGAGCAGTTCAAAGGCTGGACCAGGACTGAGCAGGCTGCAGGCAGGCAGCTACAAGCAGCATGGTGATGGCAGCATTGCAATGCCAGCTGCCCTGGGTTGCTGCTCTGGGGCTTGGGCATCTCTTGGTGCTCTCACTGATCTGCAGAACACTTTCCTTCCTGCTCTAATTGATCTTCTTTTAAGATCTGCTAATTGATCTTCTTTTAAGATCTGTCTGGCATGGATCCATACCTCATCTGGGAGAGGTAATGTCATGTAACAAGAAGTTTTCTGATCATCCTCTTCCACACATCTGTTTCTGGCTTTGATACTGTGGTGCTGGGTGTATGTAGGCTGCCGGCTCTGCCTTAATGTCCTACAGTTTCCTCTTCTGGTACATTAGTGAGCCCAGTTTTAGGGATAAAGAAGCTTAAACAGTGCTGGACATTTTTACTCAGCACTGCTGGGATTGTTTTTATCTTACAGACTGACACTCAAGCTGCAGCTATGTTTTAAACCAGTCCAGTGCAAGGGTTAAAAGATGGTTCCTTCCAACCCTATTTTCTGTATTTAGCCCTTTATTTATACATTGCCAGCTCTGGTTTCTCTCTGGTTCCAGGAAGAAATGGCAGATCTTTGTGGTGGACCCTGCAGGGGACTGGTATTACTGCTGGCTGGCTGTCATTGCAGTTCCTGTCCTCTATAACTGGTGCTTGCTCGTAGCCAGGTGAGTTGGGAGGTTGTAGGCTCCCTCTCTCCTCTATTCCTCCTGTTCACCTGGTTGTCATTGCTCAGCTGGTATCAGACAAATGACACTGGTGGTGCTGGGGCAGGTATGAACCTAAAGGAAAGGGATCCCCTGCTATCTCTGTGACTTCTATGGTTCAGAGGCAGAGCATCCATCCTCTGGCCCTGGTTGGAAAGGACCATGATTTTGGGGTAAAGCTGTAAGGTATATCTGGGAGGTGGTTTCAAGACATTGCTTCACCTACGTGAAGAGAGGACAGGGTTTTCAGAGAAGGGGGTTTTAATTTCTAGGAGAAGAGGGGCAAATGGCCAAGCTCTGTTGCAGGGTTAGGAGCCTCAGAATCAGCCTATGCATCTGTAATAACTGGAGATGATATGGAGATTTGTTGGTCTCACCACCCTAATTTATGACCTTCCTCCAGGGCTTGCTTCAATGACCTGCAAGAGACCTATGTTGTCCTCTGGCTGGTGTTAGACTACGTCTCGGACTCTATCTACATTGGGGACATAGTGATCCGCCTGCGCACAGGTAAGCAGAAACAGAACCCTTGCTTGTGAGTGCTCCTAAAAGTGGAGATGATCTGCCAGGGAGAGACCTAATCTACAGCTCCATTAGAGGGAGGGTTTTGTCTCCCTTGGCACTCACTAATAGGAAGCAGTCTCCACAGAAAGAATCTAATGAGAAAAATCTGAGAAACGGAGTCAGTTTCAGAGTGAAAGATTAATCATCCCAGCTTCCAGCTTCACCTTTGAATAATTGTACCAGATTACCTGCGTTGCTATTAGTGTTCGGGCATAGTTGAAGGTCTGCATCTCTGATTTTGCATCAGTTCAGCTAATGAATTATCTACATGAGAAAATGGTAGAATTTAGTGTTCTCAGAACGTGGCAGGTAGCTGTACATTTCTGTTAGAACTGTAATAATTCATGACCTGGAGGATGGAAACCTTAGTGTCCCCATTTCTTTGTAGCAACAAACTAAATCCCTAAGTGGTATCTTTAGGTGGCTTTTGCCAGATGAAGTGTAACAAAAGCTTGTAAATGGAGTAGGTCAGGTGGAAATGGTAGTATTTGCATGACCCTGTGCATACATGTGCATGTCATCCCATAAAATGTTTCTCAAAAACACAAACCCTGCAGTAGAGTTGAACATTAGCCAAGATAATTCTGTCATGTGCTTGTCCATTAGGTTTCTTGGAACAGGGGCTCCTGGTTAAGGACACGAAGAAGTTACGGGATAACTACATCTATACCTTACAGTTCAAGCTGGATGTTCTCTCCATCCTGCCCACAGACCTGGTGTACTTCACTGTGGGATTGCACTGCCCTGAGTTGCGTTTCAACAGGCTGCTCCGCTTCTCCCGCATGTTTGAGTTCTTCAATAGGACCGAGACCAGAACCAGCCACCCCAACATCTTCCGCATCAGCAACTTGGTTCTTTACATCCTGGTCATCATCCACTGGAATGCATGCATATATTATGCCATCTCCAAGGCCATAGGGCTTGGAAAGGACAGCTGGGTCTATCCCAACATCACAGACCCTGAATACAGTAATCTGACCCTGGGGTACGTCTACTGTCTCTACTGGTCTACCTTGACTTTGACTACTATTGGAGAGACTCCTCCGCCTGTGACTGATGAAGAATACCTCTTTGTGATCTTTGATTTCCTCATCGGTGTCCTCATCTTTGCCACCATTGTGGGGAATGTGGGATCCATGATATCTAACATGAATGCCACTAGGGCAGAGTTCCAGGCAAAAGTTGATGCTATCAAACACTACATGCAGTTCCACAAGGTGAGCAGAGACATGGAAACCAAAGTCATCAAGTGGTTTGACTATGTGTGGACCAACAAGAAAGCAGTAGACGAACGGGAAGTCCTCAAGAATCTCCCTGATAAGTTAAGGGCAGAGATTGCCATCAACGTTCACCTGGAGACACTGAAGAAGGTGAGGATATTCCAGAACTGTGAGGCAGATCTACTGGTGGAGCTGGTGCTGAAGCTTCGCCCTCAGGTGTTCAGCCCAGGGGATTACATTTGCCGGAAAGGTGACATTGGGAAAGAGATGTATATCATCAAGGAGGGGAAGCTGGCTGTGGTGGGAGATGATGGAACGACACAGTATGCTTTGCTCACTGCAGGAAGCTGCTTTGGTGAGATCAGCATCCTCAACATTAAAGGCAGCAAAATGGGCAACAGGCGCACAGCCAACATCCGTAGCTTGGGATACTCTGATCTCTTCTGCTTGTCAAAGGAAGATCTTATGGAAGCAGTCACAGAGTATCCTGATGCCAAAAGGATCTTGGAGGAGCGTGGTCGGGAGATACTGATCAAGGAAGGGCTGCTGGATGAGACGGCTACAGAAGAAAGCACGGAAGGGAAGAGCATGGAGGAGAGGCTGGACAGTCTGGCCTTGAACTTGGACACACTGCACACACGCTTTGGCCGGGTCCTGACAGAGTACAATGATGCCCAGAAGAAACTCAAGCAGCGCATCACTGTTCTGGAGTCCAAGATGAGGCAGCAGGATCTGGAGGACTTCTCTGATAGCTCAGACAGTCTGCTTGAGGATGAGGTGAAAGCTTTACTTGGTGGGACACCATGAGGAGGTGCAGAGGTCAGCTGGGTGATATCTGGCCTTCTGCTGAGACAGTGTTTGCTATTTCACAATGCAGATCCTAAGGCTGCCTTGCCAGGGACTTCCCTCAGGTCCTTAGCATTGCTGCTGCCACTGCCTTGATGGCAGCTCCTGAGATGGCCCCAAATGAGGTGATTGTCCTAGCTCCTCCTCTGGCCTGTCGCTTTTCATCTGAGACCTGGGACTTGGATCGCTAAAAAGAGGAGAATGGCTAGTGCCACTGCTAACATTTCCTTCCAGCTTCTGCAGGAGGTCTATGCCCATCACATCTTCTTCCTCCTATTTGCCTTAGTAGAAGGTGGGACGTGAAGGTTGCATGGAGGGGTACCTGGAAAAGTTTACCTCCCATGTATGTTGTGGTGAAGGTCAAATCACCCTGAAATTAGAATTTGGGGTAAGATAAAAAGTTTTTTATCATCTCTAAATTAAATTGTAGGGTTTCTGGTTTGTTTTTTTTTTTTGGTTGGTTAGTTTTTTGGTTTTTTTTAATTACTGAGATGATTTTGGTTGCAGACGAGGTGGTTTCTGCTCTGCCTTTTCTCACAGCACCAAGAGCCCTGGCTCGCAGCTGTCCCTTTTCCTGTGATTTATGGACCCCGATCTTGCGGCTCGTTCTTTGCCTGCTCCGTTCGGCGCATTCCCCCCTCCAGCATCCCCTGGGGAGCCGAGCCGAGCTGCCGCCCCGAGCAGCCGCTGTCGCCTTGCTAGTGCGGCGCGGCCGCCAGCAGGGGGTGCTGTGAGCCGCCGAACCGCCGCGCCTGCAGCCGCCGAGCCCGGAGCCGCAGGGGATGGCGGCGGCCGCAGCAGCCGGACCCTCGCTGGGTACCTGGGTTCGCGTCCCGCTGCGATGCCAAGCGCCGGGCACGGGAACCTGGAGTGATTCCCGATGGAGCCGGAGCTCCCTGCAGGGAGAGTGCTCAGGCATTGGAACAGGCTGGCCAGGGCAGTGCTGGAGTCACCGTCCCTGGAAGCGTTCACAAACCATACAGATGAGGCCCGCAGTGCCATGGGGCAGTGGGGGCCTTGGCAGTCCTGGGGTAACGGTTGGACTAATGATCTTAAAGGTCTTTTCCAACCTGGTTGTTTCTATGATTCTCAGTTCCCTTTTGCCTGCCCCATGCACCTAATCCGTGCCCCTCTCGCTTGAGAGCCTGGGGGCTTTGCATCTCTGCTGCTGCTGCGGAGCAGGGCTGGCCAGGGCATGCAGCCAGCCTGGGGCAGCGGGTGCCTGTGATCCCGCCTGGCCCGGGGACAGGGAAACTCCTGCCTCCGGGCTGGGGACCTGGCAGTTTAGGGGATATTCAGGCTTATTCCAGGGGAAAAACCCAAAAGGAAGCAACCCCCCTCGCTCCCCCACTTCTAATCCCGGATAATAATCCACACGGGAAATTGTAAACCTTCAGACAAATTACCCCAGAGGGTGGCTTTGTGAATGCAGAGCAGATCCTGCTTGTTTCCTCGCGGCGACAAGCCAGGAAATCAGAGACTGATGAACCACTTGACAGGCCTGCTAATGAAATTAGCAGCAGCTCCATGGCTCTTTGGGTGCACAGGACAGGCAGATGTTGGAGTGGAGCACACAGCTGCACTCAGTTCCCAGCAGGGTGGACATGGGGCACATCAGATACAGCTTTGGCTGCTGCTCATTTTACAGATGGTTTCGGTAGGTACCTATCCCCCCATAGCCTCTCCTGGAGATGGGGAGCAGTGGGCTGCTTAAGGCTGCTCATCAGGGCTGACATCCAGGAGGAAAAGCTGAGGGTGCCCAGTGTAAGGGTCTGCTCAGCACCTTGCAGAGGCTTGCCCATGCACAGCGACACATTAAACTGTTTTATCTGTGTATTACCGGTCGTTTCCTTCTTTTAGGTCTCTCCCATTGCAAAATATAATGCCCCATACCACAGAGGCTTTCTCAACTGTGTGATGTGGGTGGGAGACATCAAATATAGATGAAACATATTGAGGTCAGACCGGGGGGAAATGTATGTGCCTCAGCAGGGTTCCAGTGCCATCCATTCCATTCCAGTGCCATCGAACCAGAGCTGCAGAAAAAAGGCTGGGATTCTCAGGTGTACCAGCCATGAATGTGTTATGTGGAACTGGGTTTCCCTCCCCTCTGAGCATCGCTTCTAGGAATGAAATCATCATTGCTGGATGATAGCCAGAAAAAGCTCTCATCCGCCTTTGGGAAACGTAAGTACCCAGTTCACAGCTGGGGGGAATGGAGAGACGTGCCAGGGCGCAGCAGTGATAACCCCTGCCTCCCTCCTGCCTGCTTCTTGCTTTTCTTAAGAGGTTCATGAAGAAGCCACTTTGGTGACTGTGAGCAAGCCCCTCTTCTCCTTAGGCAGAGGGCAGCAGGGCTGAGACTGCAGCACAGGAGAGCATCTGCCTTTGCCCCTTCGCCAGAGCTAATTTAGGTCAGCAGGCTGAAGGCAGGGTTCGTATGGGGTTTGACCACTGGATTGCAGAGTGGGCCTGGCTTTGAGCCCAGAGTCTGGCATGAAGCCTGCAGCTTCTGTGTCTTGCACCACAGCCCTGGTGGGAGGGTCTGTTGTGCAGGCAGTGCTGGGGAAAGGTGTGGGACACAGGGCTGTGAGGATGGTTGGCTCACGACTCACTGCGATACCTGATGGCTGTGGGTCTGGTGTGTGGCGTGAGAGGGGCAGCAGTGCAGCTGCTCTTAGCACTGCTGAGCTTGGTGACGGTCTTCTCCATGGTGTGTCACTGCAGCAGTCTGCACTGCCGAGATCTGGTCTGGCTGCCCAGCCAGGACCTCAGTGGTGTGAAGCAGTGGGCTCTGTGCTCCTGACTGCCTTGTGTCTCTCCTATGGGCTCAGCTCAAAAATCAGCAAAGTTTGGAGGCAGCTCTGCAGCATGGGCCCCTCTCAGCACTCCTTAAATAGTTTTCCCTCCTCCAGCTCCTGCCTCCTCTGTGCCGGAGGGAACCAAGACCGCCCGCCTGCTGCTGGTACTGCCTTCCCAGTAGTGAGGCACTGCATGCAGAGAGCTGCTGCGAGCAAGATTTCCCCCTGTTCTCTGGGGGCTGGGATGTGGAGGTGGTGTAGAAGGTCACTGGACTGCCATGCAGCTCTTCCCTGGCGCGGGGATGGCTTGCTTATGCTCATTTGGATTCAAGAGCTCTGAAATCAAAGCACTGCCTCCTTCCCCTGCAGGTATGAGTGGGGTTTCAAAGGAAAGGCTCAATGCTCAGCAGCTTCTCATGGCCCATGGGCGATGCTGGATGTCCTGTGGCTGCTCCTGGGTGATGGCTGGAGAGGACAGCCACCACCCACCAGCATAGGAGCTACTGTCGAAGGGCTTCCGGTGGTGCTGGGCAGCGTGTGTTTTCTTTGCAGCCCCTGGTGAATATCTGGGGACCTTCCTGAAGTGTTTTATTGAGTCTTGACTCACTGAGGTGTGTTCTGCCCTTTGGAGGGGGAGGTTGGTGCTGAGCACCCAGCATGTCACGGTGGGTGCTCAGTCTCAGTTTCATCCTGTGGAGGTCAACCTCTGTTCATGTGGTGTGGAGCAGTGTCCTCATCACCATGAGCACATTTCTCAGCCATAGGAGTGGAGCCACAGTGGCTGACCATTGTACTCCTCTCACAGGTGGCATCATGCAGGTCCAGGTCAGCCTCTGTGTGAGCTCCCATGCCAACTGTCTCACTTGCTCCCTTCTCCTTCCCTGTTCAAATAGGAGGGTGCACCTCCTCCTCGGTTAAACAAGCAGAAGCACCCATTGCTTCCTGCATCAGTGTGTGTTGCCATGACAGCAGCTCAGGGTGATGGGTGAGCAGGAGGTGAAGCCACCTCAGCCATCTCCCTTGGAGGGATGGAGGGAAAACCTGGCATGCTTTCTCAAAACCCCTTCTCCCCAGAACCCACTGGCCTGGGGCTCCTGAGGGGGAAGGCCTCCTTACTGCATCATGGGTCTCTTCCTGTTGTCCTCCTCCTTAGCAGGGTTGCAGTGGTAGGGTCTGAGTTGAGTCTTGAAGGCAGGATCCAGACTGGGCTCTGATGACACTGACACAGGACTGGTTGCCCGTAAGCTTGCCACCTCCTGTGGGGACATCCACCTTGGCTGGTTCTGCCAAACTCTGGGGTGGGAGACATGGCCCCTCCACATGGTTTATTTAGGGTGAGAGCCTGCAGAGCCAGGATCTGCAAGGAGGGATGCTTGTAGACTGCGGGTATCCTTCCCTTCCTTTATGGCTTCAGTCGCCCTTGTCCCCTCCCTGCCCCAAGCAACAGGTTTTTCCTGGACCTGTTCCTGAACATTGCCTGTTGGTCTCAGCCACAAGTCACATCACATCTTCGGGACTAGAGAGGGGAGGGAGGGGAAATACAGCAGAGGATTTAGGCTTATCCTTCTTGGAGACAGATAGAGTCTGTGATGGAGAGCGCATCCCTCTGCCTGCCTGGCTGGATTACCTGCAGTTGTAGCAGAACCTTTGATCTCCTCCAGTGCTGTGATCCCAGTGTGTGATGTGGGATGGGGGGGCACCAGAGGGGTGGCCGCTGTGCTCTAGGAAGAGCTGCCGCAGTGCTTTGCTTGGTGGGATGGTCTGCCATAGCTTGGATGGAGGAGAGGAAAGCAAGATAGGCTGGAGGAGGAGGAGAAGAAGGAACCTAAACCTGTGCCTGCAATCCCTCATGGCTTTCCCTGGAGCTCAGAGGAAGCCCTGATAACACACCAGGCAGAGGGTGAAGATCCTCCCATGCCCATGATGTGGTTGCAAACCTTGCTGAGGAGGTTGCCAGGGTAGTTCTGAGGGTAAGAAGTTTTGGAGGCACTCTGGCACTTTTCTGGGAAGTTTTTGGAGCATATCCAGAGATGCCTATCCAACATCCTTGCCTGCAGGAGCATCCTTGCTTCTGAGCCCTCAGATGGTGATGCTGCACTTGGGTACCCTGCTGCCTGTGTAATCTAGGCCATGATGGCATCTGCTTGGTGTGTGTGATCAGAGGGATGGGGAGCAAGCTCCCAGTCCCAGTGTCTGGCTCTTTTTCCGGCCCCAGGAGGACAGCTGCCGGAAGCTACACAAGACAGAGGGGTGGGGAGATGGTGACATGGTAATGCAGAGCAGGAAAGCAGCAGTTTCTCACCTCATGGGTGGCTGTGGGTGCTTCTGAGCCTATTCATAGCTCTGTCACTGGCAGAGTGCTGTCTAGATGCTCCTCACTTGTCTTCTGAGTCACAAAGTTTCTGCTCCTGTTGAGAAGTGAGGATTCAGCAGCCATCTTCCTCTCCAGACGGACCCGCAATGGCCAGGAATGGGCAGCCTCAGCTCCCATCTCATCACAACCACCTGCCTCATCTCAGGAGCTGCGTGTTTCTACTGAAAGAAACCCAAGTCCCCGGTGATGGGCTCCATCTCCCCTGCTCCCATTCCCATGCAAGCTACAGGCTCCAACTTCAGTGCTAAAACCCATCTTGTAGCAGAGCAGATGAGCTGTAGACTAGAAGTTGTCTGTATTTGCTGGCCCCAAGCACCCTCCTAGTCCTGCATGTACCTGAGTCACAAAGACAACATCTGCTGGGTGTTTGCATATGGCTTCAAGATGTGAAGGTCAGAAGGGACTGCAGGTGGTGACCTTTGAGCATGCTGTAGAAGCACATCCCAACCGTGCTTCTCTCTCATTTCAGGGGGTTTGCCATCAGCTAGGCTTACAAATTCATGGGGAATGCCAAGCTTCAGCGAGGGTTCACATGGAGCTGGTGTAATGGGAATCTAGGAGACTTCTTTGGTGAAGAAAAGACCCAGTGTCTTGGGGACAGTGCGTTGTAGGAGCACTGTTAGTGCGGAAGAGTCTTCCCCATGGTAAGAAATCACACGGAGCAAAGATACACCCATGTGGAGCATCGCAATCCTGCTATCCCCTTTTCTCCCAGGCTCCTCATCCCCCTTTCCCACCGGCTTGTTCAGAAGAGTTTTGAATGCCACATGAATCAATACTTTTAATTAGCTGCCATTTCTCATTTCTGCTTTATTGCCTGGGTAAGCAAATTGAAAGTGAGCATGTTGTGGTGGGCTCTAAGCACAGGATGTTTCTTGCCCCTGGGAGGCTGCCAGGCACCAGGATAGGGGCTGAAGAGAAGAGGTGGGGGGACATACAAAGGAGCAATGCCTGTCTTGTTTGGGGTGCTGGGGGGGAGCTGAGCGAAGTGCCCCTGTTGAGATGAGGGGCATGGGGCCACCCAGCTCTTGACCAAGCTCCTCTGTGTCTTCACCTGGTTTTCCTAGTGGGAAAAGGGACTGAGAAGGGGAAGCCGGCATGGGAACACAGAGGGGTTTTGCAGCCCCACACAATGGCAAGTTTTAGCATTGCACAGTGAGGTAGAGTGTGGGGATCTCTCAGGCCCGTGCCAGCCTTCAGGACAGTACTTGTCACATCTGTCCCCAGGAGCATCCTGTGGGAAGCTGCAGGGGATGTAGCATAGAGGGATGGACCTTGCTTGGGGTTGGTGTGCGGCTGAGCTCTTGTTTATGGGCAGATGCCCTGAACTCAGCCCTTTTCCAGCCCTGCAGCATCCTTCCAGCCCTGCTCAGAGATAGGTTAATGCATTGATCAGATCCCCGCAGCCACAGGAGGATGTCCTCTGCCCTAAAGAGTGATCCTGCTGATCTCCATGGGTGGGAGCAAACGACTCCCTGCTGCTACAGGTGTAATACTCTGAGGAGCTTATACAAACTGGTAACAGGCTGCTGTCTGTGTGGGTATAGAGGTACTTTCCTATGGGCAGACTTGCCCTTTGCAGAAGTTTAAAGCCTCCCTTTGCTGCTTCTGAGCTGGGCCGCTCCTGGGAATGTGGCACGGCTGATGTGAGCTGTCACTGCTGTCTGCTTAACTTGCCTCTGCAGCGGTATTAGCAACAGACTGAGATTAAAGCTCCCTGCTTTTCCACTGTGCCTTCGTGCGCCAAGGCCTTTAATCAAGGTGGGGACTGGCTGCTGAAGGCTTTCAGAAGTCACAATGGCTGTGGTGGGCAGCTCTGCAAGGTGGAAGGGATGAGATAGTCTGTTCCCTGACCCACACGTGTTGCTTTGCAGGGAGGGAGAGCTGAGAAGGGTCTCTGTGAATGGGGTGGTGTTGAGCTCCCTGCGTCCCATCCATCCCAGGAGGCAGGGCAGGACAGAGGTGCATTAGCTGAGCTGGGGGATGTTATCCACCAAAAGCCAAACTCACTTCCTTGTGCCAAACCAAGGATTTATTGTTAGTCTAATTAAAACTTTAAACAGTATAAGCAAAAATGCAATGACGAGTTGTTATTGTTAGTCCAGTTAAAGTGATACTAACGCTGACAGCTATTGATCCTACAATCAATACTTAACAAATACCATCAGCAGAGCTGCAGTTACAAGCTGCTGTGCAAGTAAACGCTGGTATTTCCCCCATGGCACTGGGCTCCCCCTGGGTGCCTTGGGAGCAGGCAGTAGGGGCAATGAGCCATTACCCTCCTCAGGTCTTGGCCAGGGTGGCATTCACCATGTAGGTTTTTTCCTTCTCTCACTTGAGGCTGGTTTTGTGTTCCAACAGGCCTTACGCTTGGCTCTTTCTTCACTGGGATGCGAGTTTATGTTACATATGTGACTTGAGTAGATCCGATGCCTTGCGCATACCTGGGACATCGGCTCTCTGATGGTCCTGTTCCCCTGGGAGGATTTTGCTCAACTCCCACGTTTGCATTGCCATCCCTGAGATGTGTGGCCTTTGCATCCTCTGTGCCCACATCTTCGAGGCGTGGGCTCGTAATGCTGCCACTGCAGCTTATTCTGGGGCCTTCGGTAGCTCACCCTACCTCAACTGAGGACTCTGTAATCGTCTATTTATGTCACACTTATGAACAGCAAGTATTTTACTCCACAAAGAGCCTTCTCTGCTTCCCTTCTGCCTTCTCCCTCTCTCCAGGTTTCCAGTCCCCAGCTGATGGCTGTCTCAAACAAGGGTCCCTGGGCTACCTCTCGCATCCTCCGTGGACTCATTCAGTGAGTCTTATTCCTATTCAACCTGCCAATTTCACCATTATCCAGATACGTATAAGTTTGGGACTGCTCTGTATCCTGTGACCTGGATAATGTCTGCTTTGAGATTTCCTACTGCAGTGAATTGAATGGTAAGACTTGTGTGAAGGTCTGCCTTGTGCTGCTGCTCTCTGGGTTCTGATAGTGCACTGGTCTTGAAGGGAAAACTCCATTAGGAAAAGAAAAAACATTGAATGCCAAACCTTGAATGTAGCCAGGAGGCACAATGCGGTCTGACAGTTCCTTTGGCTTGTCAGAGCCACTGAATGATGGGTGCCAGTGGGCTGCTGTCTTTAAAATGACCTTTTGTGAAAGGCAAAGTGAGGGAAAATGTCCCTTAATATAAAAAAACCCAACCACCAAAGTTTATGGAAACCTTTCTACTGCAGAACAGTGGCAAAGGTTCCCTGTAAGCTGACCTTGGCTTGATTGCTTTCTGCCAGACACGAAGGGCATAGCTGTGAGAACTCAGACTTATGGACCTGCTTGCATGGAGTAGGTGGCTGTTACTCCTTTTCGCTACCCCAGCCTTGGTCTTGGACCAGGAGGATGGCAAAGCTTCCTGCTGATACACCTCAGGGTGACAGCACAGGTCGTGTTATCTCCAGAGCCAAGCAACAGCCCAGAAAATCCCAGCACCCGACCCAAGGTGACTGTTGTGCTGCCATGCACTGACCCGCTCAACTCGCCAAACTTCATGACAGTTGGACATCCCAGTGCTTGTGGGTGTCACTCTCCATACGCTACATGCACACTAAACCTGTGCTTTGGGGGTGTCCAGAGGTGGGGCCTCCGGAGTGCTGGGTCCCACAGAAAAGCATCCCAACTTGGAGCAGACCCTATGTGAGGTCTTCAGCCCTGCCAAGCCCTGGGGAGGGGTGGCCATGCAAGCTGGGCATCCATCAGCTGAAGCCCTCTGGAACGTGGCTGTCTGCTGAGTTAGGAGGGACCTTACCACCCGCTCTGGACAGAGGATCCTTGTTCTTCGCTTTGTGCCGCTTGCCACAGCATGGCCCACATTAACCATCATGAGTTAACAAGCCAGGGTAAGTGATGGGGCTTTGTTCTTGGCCTCTCTTTTTCCCAGTTCACTTTCAAAGACATGAAAGGTGAAAATAAACCAAGAGCAGCTCTGAGGGCGTGCTTCCATCCTCCCCCTTTTCTCAGTCTTATTTCCTTTCATCTGCCTTTCCCTGTTCCCTGCTTTGCCCTGCTGCACCCTGATACTGAGCTGACACTGCTGTCAAAGATGCCCTTATCTCCAAGGGTATGCCGGTGTTTTGGATTCAGAGACAGCATTAAGATCGAGGTTCTGACTAATCTCCTCTGATAAGGTGCAGTCACAGGGCAGAGGGTCTGACATCACCGCTCAGGTTTATATTTATCCCTTTCCTAGGTGCAGCCAAGGGGATGCTCCAGCCCTGCCAAGGGATGGGGGGTATTCTTTTGGACACTGTAGGCTGCCACACGGCTCCCTGTTTGGTGTCACTCCTCACCAGGGAAGGGGAAATGTGGAAAAGGAGTCTGACATGAGCTACACATTGTAAATCAGGAGAGGCGTGCTGCAGTAAATCGAGTGACAGGCAGAAATCAGCACAAAAGAATTAGATGGATAGATAGGAATGAGAGATCAATAAACCGAGACTAAAGATAGCAAGAGAGATGCACTGAAGGCTGTTGACAGAGAAATAGATGTTGAAGCCAGAAAGATCCTCGAATAAGAGAAACATCAAATGAGAGAGACAAAGCTTAGAGCAGGGTCATTTTAAGTGTGCTTCAGTGCTGGGCCAGGATTAGCCCAGACAATGTATGTTTAATGCTTCCTTTTTTCTCTCCTTGTTTTAAATCCCCTGAGTGGTGAGATGGGAGCAGCTCCACTAGCCCCAATCTCAGCTACTGGATTTAGAGCTCCGAGTTAGAGCCAGGACATTGCATGTCTTGAATTAAACCTTTTCCAGTCCCCATCTTAGCCAGTGAAAAGCTGCTTGGAGCAATCTCATGGAGTGAGAGTGAGTGTGTGTGTGTGTGTAACTGCTGCTCTTACAGCCTCCTGATCCAATCTGTGTGTGAGTGCTGCCATATCCCAGGTTTAAATGAAACTCAGCCATAACTGAAACCTGCCCTTCCCTGAAGCCTGCTGCTAGAAGGGGAGGCAGTTTTGGAAAAGGAAAAAGGTACAGGACGAGCAGCCTTGGGGTACTCAGGTACAGGGTGACCTGGTGGATATAGCCTGCTGGAGGGGTGTTAATGGGAGGGGGTTTTGGTGGGACAAGGAATAAAAGCTTCCCAGGTGTTGATCCCTGGCAGGTTGATTTTTAAGCCTGCATTTGCCTGGGTTGGTTTGTTTTTCACCAGTCTAACGACCAGTGAGCTTGTTAGGGAGACCTTAAGGCATCCTGTAATACCTGATGGGATCCTGTTCCTCAGGTGTTCCCAGCATGGCTCTCTGCCTTAAAAGTCAATTGAGTTTGAGGAAGCCTCATACTCTGGAATCGCTGTATTTCTTCAGGGCCGGTCTGAGAAAGGATCAAAAGAGTTGAGCAGCTTCAGAGCAGCTGCTAATTTCCTTTGGTTTTATTAATTACCTGAGATACTCCCCATCTCCCTCTTTGAAACCACTGAAGGCAACTGAAATCCACTCCACCTCTTTGTGCATCCTGGGATGCACCCCTCTGCGGGCTGTGATGGAGGCATCTTCTCTGGCTCTGCAGGCTCCTTTCTCAACCATCTCCTCCACAGCAGAAGACCCAGAACCTCCAGCTCTGTCGACCCACAGGCTGTTTGCTAGACAGAAGAGAAAGGGGATGGGGGCAGGTGTCAGTGTGTCATGTTCTGCAGAAAAGAGAGAGGGCAGACGCAAAGAGCCTGAGGGGACTGAGTTATCGGAGGATGGCTCAGATACCATCTCCAGGAAGGTGCCTGTGCTCAGTGGCAGGAGCAGGGGATGGGCTGGGCTGTGAGAAGATGCCTTCCTCCATGGCACAGCCCTTCCCGAGGGAGGTATCCATGCTCCGAGTGCTTTGCTCAACAGGCTCGTGGTGATCAGTGCACCAGAGACATTTATCAGCCCCGATGCATCTTTAATGCTGAGGCGGTGAGCAGAAGTGGAGCAGTGTTTGCAGATGGGTGAGCTGGGGAGCTGTGCTGTGGCCGTTAACCCTCGTGCATCAATTATGAGAGAATTAATAATTCACAGAGCTAATAACAAAGGCTTGTTTTTAATGGTTATGGAAATCCCAGCTTGCTCCTAGAAGGGGAGGCTGAGGAAGTAATGTCTGGCTCTGCTTCTGAGCCAAGCAGACAGAAGAGCACATGGGATGTGCTGAGGATGCTGTGCTGGCTGGTGACATCTTTGAGGGTCTGGACCCCTGTGCCCATGCACAGCCCAGGGGCATCAGTGTGGGGGTTGAGGGCATCATCTTCTCCTGTGGGCTCAGGCACTTGTTTTCCTGCTTGTGTTGGCAGCAGCTTGTTCCCCAGTGTTCCCTGCACACCCCACTCAGGTCCTGCACTGAGCAGCTCTGCTGCTATGCCTCTGTGACCCTGCGTTCCCTGATCCTTCTCTTACCTGGTGCCAAAGAGTGTCTAATCTTGGCTGTCTGTTTAATCTTGTCAGGTGGGAAGTATGTGGACCCTGAGCTCTGCAAGGGAATCCTTGGGATCTCATGGGAATCCTCCCCTTCGGCCCCTGCCTGACAGCATCTCTGTGGTTTGTCCCACCTCTCTTTCCTTCAGGTCATTCATTCCTCCCTTCCTTCTCCCCATAACCGGCTTTTTTACTTCTTCAAGCATTAATATGGATGCTTTCTTGTGCCACTATTGTCCTTCAGCTTAAATAGCTTTTCCCTCCCTGTTTACCCTTCAGATGTATTTATAGAGAAAAAAATCACATCACTGCCAGTTTGTCTTACCAAGGCCGACCAAGCTATGTTCTTCTATACCCCTTTTATACCATGTGCCCTTCATTCACCAGCTCAATCAGGAGCCCTTCTCTGCTCTTTTTTGACCTTCTTTAATATGAGTTACCCTGGGCAAATAATTTCACTTTTCCTGCCTCAGTTCCCCATCTATAGAGAGGACACAATGACTCTGTCCTGTGGCATGGAGTGGGTTATCGCAGAATCATAGGGTGGTTTATGTGCTATAGGAGGCATAGGAGCTTTCTCCTTTCCAGCCCTGGGGGCTCATTTCAATACTCTGTGAATTAACATCTCAACAGAAACATAAACTGAAGAGATATGCAGTCCTTGTTCCCCCTCCTGGTGGGCTCCAAGCTGTCTTCTGGTGGGTGATGGGCTGTGTACCCTCCATCTGCTCCTGCTGCCTCCTGGCTTTGTGCTAGCCTCAAATATCTTCAGCATGAGGTCATGAATGAAAGGAATTGGTATGGGTCACAAACCTGCTCTGCAGGGAGCTCTGCTGGTACCTTCCCTCCAGCCTCATGCTTCCCATTCCAGGACTTTTGGCTGGTTTTGGGTTCTCCCACTCCCTACGTATTCCTGATTTGGTCACCATCTCCCACAGGGCATCAGCACTAAGAGCAGAGAGGTGAGACTGCCTTGTTCCCTTTGCCTTTCTCTTTCAAGACAGTTATCACATTAGTCTGTGAGGGTAAACCCACTATGTGTTGTAACCCCTCTTTCTTCTTTTGTGTGTACGCTGTTCGTCATCCTTTTCTTCCTACTCCTGCTTTGCAGCCCCATCTGCTGGGATGGCACAAGGAGCAGAGCGCACCTACAAGTAGGGGATGCATTTACATGGATAAATAGCCACCCTTGAACTGTTCCCATCCAAGACAAAAGACATTTCAGAGGAGACCGTGACAGCACTAAGCACCGGTCCTGTTGACACAGGAGGATGCAGCAGATTTCACCTAGGAAGCGGCTGTTTCAAGAGAGGAGTGCGGCACAGCTTAGAAGTGCTTATGTCTGGAGCGTGGATGTTTACACAGGGGAATAGCGTGCTCACCTTGCTATTAGAGCACAAAACAAATGTTTGCCGAGGTGAGCGCGGATCCCAAGCTCGGGTTTTGGGTTGGATGTGCAGCTTTGGAGCAGACACGCAGGGAGGCGCTGCATGAGTGAGAGCTGCAGGTTAAATGCTCCGGAGGTCTGGAGACAGCCCGGGGCCTGGAAGAGCTGCTCCAGGTCTCTCCTTGGGAGCTGTGCAGAGGAGCAGGGTGAAGGGCTGGGCCTGGTTGGCTGCATTCCCAACCAGGGCAGGGCTGGGGGAGGCAGGACCCAGTCTCATTTCTCCAGTTTTAAAACCCATGAAGTATACACTGGTGGAAAAAACCTGCTTTTAATGTTATTCTCATCAGGCAAATTCTCTCTCCCTCTCTTTTCCTTGTTGCAGGAAGACTTGGTGAAGAAACCCTTGATGGGTTTCCTCTTCTCTCCATGTTAATCAAATGAATGCGTTTTCACACCACCAAATTCCCATCACACTCACCTGAGGCTTTGGAGAAAGTTCTGGGGCTGTGCACCCCTGGGAGGTGGACACTCGTGCCTCTCTGCATCCAGTGATGGTAAGACATGGCCATAGATTCTCTGTTAAACGAGATACAACCCCTCTTGCCCACACTGCTGGCAAATCACTGTGGATGCTGCTCCTGCTGTGACAGACAGTGGCTCTGGTGCCAAGTGCTTCTCCCATGGCATGGGGAGGAGGAAAAGAGGAAGAGACTGGAAACTGGGGTGGCTTCTGGCTTGGGGCGGGCTGGTGAATGTGTTCTATGGGTAGGAGTATGACCCGGCGCAGTGAGGATGCATCCCGGGGAGATGCTGTGCTGCTGATGGGAGGGGCTTGTGTTGGGAGTGCTGCAGGGTAGCACAGCTGGCAGGGCAAATTCCCCATTGCATTGCAGCCATTGATTTAATTTCAGAGCAAGCACCAGTTTTCAGGCCATAAGCAGGAAAGGGAATGGACTCAGCTCTCGTCTGCCATGGGGGATAACAGGAACAAAGAGTACCAAACAGCTCCATGAGAGCCAGGTGGTGCTGCAAGGCAGCCTCCTTGGGTCTAACTCTGGTCCCTGGGAGGAGCTGCACCTTCCAGGAGCTGAAAGCCCCCTCCACTCTATCAGAACCCCATCTTCTTCACAGCAGTGCCCTGGAGGCACATGGGCCTTTGCAGGGGTCACACACAGGTTTGGAGGGTCCTGCCCCAGCGAGGTGTGTTTGTGTAGGCTTTGTGGCAGCAAACACGGGTGACTGTGGGGATCAGAGGGAGCTGGTTGCCAGAAAGGCTGTGAATAAGGGCTGCTGTTGTGGTTTCTGTGCTGGAGCCTGTGGGCTGGAGAGGGGGAGGCAAACCAAAATATTTATACCATAAAATGTGCACTTTTTTTTTTGCGCTGAAGATTGAGCAGCATCCCAGCCCCTCCATATGGGCTTGTAAACATTGCTTACCTGCTTTCCTTCTCTCTTAGGGAGAGCATGACGTGGCTTGTTGGGGGGGAGGCAGGCATCTCCCATGGCTGGCCTCTGGGGATACAAGGGCTACAGTGGTTGTGGTTGCTCTTCCCCCGGCCCCTTATGCCCCGGTGTCCTTGGCTGGAGCCTGGGGCTTCCTTCCTTGCTGTCAGTGCTGATTCCTGGGAGGTGGCAGTGGCCCCTCTCATGTGGACCCCAGGCTTGGGGAGGAGGGTCCTCAGTTTACCCTGTTGCTGTCTCCTCTTTTCTGTGGCTGGGATGAGGGGCATTGCAGTGGCTGGCCTGGAAATGCAGCACCATTAATCAAGGCTGTGGGAGCAGGGATGCCCGGGGCTGCTGGTGTGTGCTGCTGATGTGTGCCACTGGGTGAGACCAGTGTGAAGACCTCAGAAGCTGAGTTTGTTGAGCCTTTGGAGCCTTTGAGCTGAGCTTTGGTACATCCTGTATTCAGGCTGCAGCAGGCTGGCAGCTTCCTGACCCTTGCTGGTCTTTGGGAGAGATGCTGAGGCTCTCTGCAGTGACTCCTGTGTTATTTAACCTCCCTCTGTGGCTGGCTGGGAGCTGGCCCTCTCTGACTGGTGTGGCTCAGCCCTAACCAGCTCTTAAAGCACAGGCAGGAGCTTGAGGCCCTTCCCACAGAGCCCAGCCAGCTGGGGCAGGCTCATTTTGTGATTACACTGCAGAACAGTGGCAGTAAATCTTCCAACCTGTGCGCTGGATACAGCCCCGCATCCTTTCACTGCCAAGGTCTAAGATGGTCACGGATAACTGCCTTCCATCATCGCTATGCTCATAAATCTTCTGCTACCCCCTTTTAGGAGGCTCCTGCTGTCACCCACAACAGTGGCCACTCTCTGTCTCCAGCAGTGGGTAACCTCCCCCTTCTCCCCTCATCCTGTGGTTCCTGTGCATCCCTGCTGCCCACACTTCCATTGGCTGTTTTACACATGTTATCTCATCCCTATTTCTTCTGCAGGTGCAACAGTGCTGGCTGGGCAAGTTTCCTTGTTGTTGCTTTCCCATCACTCCTTTACCCTTGCATCTAATACCTGACACCAGGTATTAGTATGAATTCTCCTCTCCCAGGCACTGGTCTTGCAGCTCTCATCCTGCTCACCCAGGCAGGGCATGATTTAGCCCTTCATCACGCCTTGAGGTTTTGAATGACATCTGTTACTTTCTTCCAATTCCCAGCTCCGTTTTGACATGTTTCTGGCTCTGTCTGCCCAGTGGTATTGATTAGAGTTCTTATGGAGTGAGTGCTCCTCCTGTATTTAGTTATCATGCTAGGCGCATTGCTGTGCTACAAGAGCTGTATGATTAAAACAAGCTGGAAAAGAAAGAAAGCAAAAAAGGCTCCACATAAACCCAGATCTTATGTCCTGCTCTAATTGCTTGTAAGTAGAGATGGCATATAAACATTTCTTGAGGCTTCTTACTTCATTTTTAAGCGCATTGCTTTCTGAAGACCTCTAGCCCTAAATGCAGCCTGATAAAGGATTCTTTTGCATATATAGAGAAGGCTATAATTGTTTCCTCATTCCCTGAGAGCATGGTAACCCCATTTCTTCCTTTTCCCTAGGAAGCGGAGCAGCATGAACAAGTGATGTGAGTTTTACTGTCACAGGGACTGGCTGTGTACAAAGCAGATTACAGGTTTGTGTCGGAGAGGACTCTGATTTCAGTTTCTGGACGCTGGGATTTAAAGGTAGCAGGAAAACCCCTGCAGCCCCTACAAGAGCCACTGTGACACAGCAGCACTGACCTCAGGGCTGGTGCCTCCCTTGACCTGGCAGCAGGATGGGAGAGTATGGGGGAGCTCCGTTCTCAGAACGCAGAGGAGAGGACATGGTGGTGGGACCCCTCTCCTCCAATACTTGCAGTGAAGCAAAGCACCACATAGAGCACCTGGGTCACCAGTTTTCAACCAGGTTTAAGGGTTATCTCTTGGGATGGGATGGGATGTGCCTTGTGGGTGCTCCTCCATCCAAAGAGCTGCCAGATTTAAAAGAGGGGGTGAAGGAGGCACTGAAGGGGTCAGATTGAAAGACAGCACAGCAGAAAACACCAAGAGCTTTATGAATGGCAGCCAGGAGTTGATTAGCACTGATTGCTAACTACAGACCATAGCAAGACCCTGGAGCTCAGGGGTCAGTGGGGAAGAAAGGGTGAAACAGCCATGGATCATGGAGAATGGTTTTGAAGGTGAGGGAAATGCAGACAGCATGGCCAATGCTCTGGGATGCTGCCCTGGAAAAGCAGGGCCAGTCCTGGCAGAAAGCATGGGGCTACTGATGCCTGAAATGCAACTGAGGATGGGAGCCAGCAGAGGGAAGAGCTGCTGAGCATCAGATTTGGTTCATCCAAGTGAGGAGATCCCCTGAGCTGTTGTGGGGCAGACCCCTCTGCCTGGCTTCCGTGGGGAATGCAGAGTCTCATCCACTCTGCTCACAGCCTCTCCTGCCAAAATGTTTGCATTTGGGGTATGGACACCTGCCAGCTGAATTTGGGTTGGCCTGAACAGCAATCTGAGTGGCCAAGCAGCCACAGGAGATGGAGCCGGGCTTGCTCACCATCTGTCTGAGCTAGTGGCAGGCCTGTGGCACCAGCCCCAAAGGGAGATGACCCTTGCACTTGTGCTGGGGCAGAGCCCCTAGGGTAAGGGTGTTCTCCCTGGCCAGGAGGCATCAGGGAGGCCCCATCCCACCACCAATGGTACAGGGAGAGGCAACCATGTCTGGCACTGCTGCTCTTCCTGAGCAGGGGGTTGGTTGGGATGCCAGGCTGGAAATGGAGAGCAGTCCTGAATTCCGTGGGTGCCAGAATGGAAGGAAAGCACTGATCCTGGGCCAGTTTTCCAGTCCATTTGGTTTCTCTGTGGCTTGATGGGGACATTAAATGGCAGGCGTTATGTGCCAAGCTTGGTCATCACATCCCAGTGTCGAGAGGCCAATGATGAGTTCTCAGGCACAGACACAGTGCTAATCACTAGGAAAGCTGACTGTAGTTGTAAAGGAGTCTATCCGCAGTGCCAGAGCCAGCATCCACCGCAGGAGCTCATGGCCCAGTCCTTCCCCAGCCCTGGCCCAGGTTGTGTGGGATTTGCTTTGTGGACTGCAGCAATGATGGGACAAAACGCTTCTGCAAAGCGGCTCTTCCTTGCTGAGCTTCCCGGGAGCTGTCACATCTCCTGTTTGATGGTGAGTAACCCAGGGACAGCAGAGGAAGCACTGCACATCTCTGGTCTGCCCTAGTCCAGCTCCCAGCAGATGAACTTTAAACAAGGTATGTTTTTCCCCTGTTCTTGCCTGCTCGCTGACTGAGTTTCCAATAAGATCACTGCAGGTTTTAAGCAAAGTTTCCCAAGTTAATCCCCCCGAACATAATCATCAGAGAAAGCCTTGTTTTTGCAAGGCTGTGCCTTACACTTGTTAGGAGGTGAGCGGCAGCAGCTCCCACTGAGTAATCGTTCTCATTAACTCATCTTTGTACCTTTCCTTTGCTCTCTCCAAAGCACAGCATTGAGGGCTGCTCAAAACCAAACAAACCAAATGAGCTAACAAAATAGACAAGAAGAGACGGGACCAGGGGGGCTAGAACCTCTTCTACCTTCTTGTTCCATAGAGGAAGAATGAGCCTCAGTTCCTGGTCCCTGCTGGGTCTGAGGATGCAGACTGAGCCAGCAGCCCAAGCTCCAGGGGCATGGCTGAGGTCGCCATCCCTTCATCTCTCCATCAGAGACCTCAATACCACTGCCCCAACACTGTCCTGCTTCTGTCCCCTGATGGAACACTGCCCACATCACCTGGGGCTGGTTTATTGTCAGGAAAACTGTCCTAAGTTGAATGTGAGCTTTGTCTTCAGGATGTTTTGTGATACTCTGCAGAACCCAAAGCCACTGGAAGGGCACTCTTAGACTCTGGTCTCAGCTGTGGGTCAGCAGGTCAGGGTTGTAGTCCTGGCTTGGCTACTGGTTTCAGTGGCATAAATGATGTGGGATCCCAAGGGCCGCTGACTCCTGCAAATTACAGAGGCGATTTCCTTGGCCTTCCTTAGAGATGCCACCAAGGGAGCAGACAGGACTAAATAGCTTTAGGTTAAGGGTTTCAATCTCAGACCACAAAGTTAGTTCCTGAACCCGGGTTTTAGCATGCTCAGTGTGGCACCGGGGTCTGTCAGGCATCTGGAGCTCTCACCTCTCTCCTGCCTCTGTCTCCACTTCCTAACAGCCCTTCTTTGCCTCCTGCCATCCCTAAGACCCAGCCTCTCCTGAGTTGCTCCAGCATTCAAGGGAGAGAATTGCATGAGGTGTACTGCTGCCTTGGACTGCAAAGAGGGGAATACCCCAAACAGCCATGCAAGGGGAGATGAGTAGTTCTTCCTTTGAGGAAACCTCCAGCAGCTGTGAGCAGAGAAGGTAACAAAAGTCACAGGGTTCCAGGCAGGACAGGGAAGGTGGGGCAGGGGGCTGTATTCCTGTCTGTAAGCCAGTGGCGCGGCACTCAAGGATGAAGGAGATGTGGTCATATGAGAGTGATGGAGAGAGCAAAGGGACTTGGGTGATGGAGGGTTCCCTGTGAGATCTGTGGGAGCAGCACTGCAACAGCAGCTGTGAGGTGTCGGGGTTGTTGTGTGGTGTGGCTGGAAGGTCCCTCTCCCGTTCCCACACTGCAAACCGCTCCTTGGTGCTTATATCACACCGGAGACTCCCCCTTCTGCCAGTCCTCAGCCTGTCAGAGGAGCAGGAACCCTGGGAGCCCATTGAGAGGTGAAGGATCTGCCTCCTCCTGCTCTTCTCGCTGCATGTCTCCGGGACACTGAGCAGTTCTGACTTGTGCATGACCAATGGGCTCCTGCTGACAAGGAGCATACGGCCAGCGAGGGTGCAGAGGGAGAAGCGATAGATTGTTCTTAATTGACTAGAACAGATGAAGCTGACCTTCAGAGAACAGAGCCATGAATCTTCAGACAATGGAGTGAGTGCCATGTGGATTTACTGTCCTCTGCCTTTAAAGGCCTCACCTTCATCACCCCGTCCTGCTCTTCATAGAGAATAGGGACTAGGAGGATCTGCTGCGCAAAGCCCTGATTTACAGGTGTCCCCCAGCTACAAGTTGTGAGCACACACGAGTTTTCAGGCATGTTTTCCCTGCAAGCTGCTCACAGCTAGTGGAGAGCAGACAGACAGAAATGGGACAGCAATAGATGGCAGGATGCAGTCTCCACCAAGGCTTTCTCTAGCCTTTTCTGAAGAAAGTACATCTTCTAAGACCAGGAACATCACGGAGGAGCTCTAGAGGAACCTGTTATTTTTCTGTTGACACTTTCATAGTTCAGCTTGGGGATAGACAGTCCACATTCCTGTTTTAAGAGTGAGAAGTTGAATGGGAAGATTTGTTAAACCTTGGGTTGCTGAGGCCAAATTACCCTACAACCCTTGTAGAGCTCCATCATTGACGCAGCAGGGACCAGTTCAGCTGCGTAAGTGCCACCTCCAGGGTGACCAGAGGGATTCCAAATCTCTTGCTGTCTTTGAACAGGGCACTGTGTCTTGCCAGGAAGAGAGGGATGGAACAGCATCTGCCTTTCCCTCTGCTTGACCAGACCTCGTCCTTGATGTGGTTGCGAGTGGTGGGCACAGCTGCCTGTTGCTGCGGCTCCAGGTCTTGAGCTGTTGAGGAGGGCTCAGGAGCTGTGTGTGATGGGAGGGTATTTCTGTGTGGTTTCCACTTCTGGAAGGTTGTTGATGTGGGAGAATTCCCATCAGGTGCTTGGTCACTCTGAGTCAACAAGGCTGTGTTGATGTGCAGCCTTGCGCCTCCTTCAGACTCTTGGCTGTGCTCAGTACCAAGAGAAGAAGATACAAGTAGAAAGGAGGAAAGGAATAAACAAAAGCTTTGTTGCCTGTGACTATCAGCCAGTTTCTCCATGGGCAAAGCCAGCAGCACAGCCAGGGTTTGTTTTCCAAGGCCTCAGCATTTCCAGGATAGAGCCAAGGGTTTATATCTCTTAGAACCAGGAAAAGGCATGTCCAGACCCTGAGCATCTCACGGGGTCTGCCAGAGCCAGGAAAGCAAGTGGCGAGAGGGGACAGTGTGTCAACAAGGGACTCAGTATCTTAACCGCACTCTGAGCATGATAGCCTCTCCGGGAGCTGTGTGTGCGTGTGGTTTCCTCCCTCCTGTACTGCTGTGCCTTGGTGTTCATCTCTCCTCTCTGCTCTTAGGGCAGGAATTGATTCCATGGAATAAAGGAGCGAAACTCCCACCACACTGCTTGGTGTCAGCGCACTGACAAAGCACATCTGCAGAAGGGAGGCAAGGTTTCCAGAGGGCGGCACTGCTGGCTTTGCTTGTAGGCAAGACAAGCTTCTGCCTGGCAGCTCCATCATTTGCCATCTGCACAGTGCTAGGGAGGAAGAGGAGATGGGGAGTGACCGGTTGACTCCCTGGGTGGTATCTCTGCTCAGAGAAGGCACCAGGAGAGAGCCAAGGAAACCTGGGGGTGATCTGCAGGACTGGAGAGTTGTCTAATGGCAGGAGGTCCCCTCCCAACTCTATCTCAGCTTGGGCTGCCCCATGAGATGCCTCAAGACACATGTGGAAGTGTTAGGGGGTGTTTTTAATGGCCACTTAAGCTGTGTTTCAACTGATGTGCCCAGGTGTCCCCTGTGGGCATTCCCAGTGAGCCCATGAAACCTGCAGCTTGGTGGTGCCCAAAGCTACCCCCATTTGCAAGCTGCACAGTCCCTTTACCATTGTCTTTGCTACAGCAGGTTTATTGCTGGGATGCCCTCCTGCTCTTCCTGAGCAGATCCTCCTCCTTCCCTCAGCATCCATCACAGATCCATCCTGAGCCGTGCTCAGCCGTGGGCCTTGTGGCTCCAGCCTTGGGGAGCAGCACCTCTCCTTTACTGAGCAAAGGGCTTCATCCGAATGATGGGTGTCTCAGAAGCATTTGATCATGGGAACACAGGGATGTCTCCGAGTGTCATTTCTCTCAGTGGGGCAACGTGGGCTTTGATCATAACTTATTTGGCTACGCAATCATCGTGAATGTGCCCAGGCTTGGGCTGTGCATCAGAGGCAAATTAAAACCCAGGCCCTTTGATTCAGGCTGATCGGACAGAGCATGATTCCTGCTGGTCATGGGGATCAGTGTGCTCTAAGGAGCTGCTCGCTGCAAGGCTGCCTGGGTTGGAGTTGTGTCAGAAGGGTGCTCAGGAGAAGCAACACTGGCAATAACAAGGAATAGCAAAGTAGTGCAGTGCCTTGGGTAACAGAATCTGTGCGTCCCCTAGCTGATGGGGTGCAGAATGCTTTTGAGTTTACTGTTCTGCTGATTCCCTTTTGCTCTTTGTCCTTTCAAGGAAAAAACCCTGCAACTCAAACTCTACTGTGGACCTGGAGCAGCTGGGCTGAGTGGATCCATGTAGCAGCAGCTTCTGTCTTGTGGCTTCATCATAGAGATCAGGTTGGTACCATCAAGGGCTGAGTGCAGGGAACATCCCCTCCTAAAGTAGTAGCATCTACACACAGGGATGTGTGCAGGGAAACGATTCCCATTCACTGACTGTCAGTGTGGCCTGGATCACCTTCATGTGCAGAGTGGCAGAGGACAGGGGTGCTATAGATGGCAAAGGACAGTGTCTGTAGAAGGCACGTTGTCTGGCAGTCCAGAGATCACAGAAAGCAGTCTTACAGGAGTGTGAACCCTGGATCCTGTGATTCCAGCTCCAGAGCCACCAGAGCTGCTGGGACTGGATGCGTGGGTACCTTTATATCACACCTTAGTGATCTTCATCTTCCAATCCTGCAACACCTCGTGCTCAGAGGCACTGCTGTCCCCAGGCTGGCAGAGCTGCAGTGGTCAGCAGGGTGCTGCAAAGGCTCACAGGGTCCAGGCTCAGGCACTAACTGGGTCATTTCTCCTGCTGTCACATCTCTCTCAGGTCCTGCTTATGCTGCCAGGCACAGGTCTGTCTTTGCAAACTGATTTAGTGCTGCTGTACCTGGGGCTTATGCAAAGCACGGCTCTAGGAGGGGGGGAAAAGGCATCTAAATCACTTTGGTGGTGTTGGATTCCCAGGGTGGGAGCTCCAAGGACTGCAGTGGAGGTGGGGGCAGGCTTGGACCTAGCTATGGAGCTGCTCTGCAGCAGACAGGCAGATACCAGCTCTGTGGTGTTTGCTCTTTATGTGTGTCCTGAGCACCTGACACAGCCACCTATACACGCACAGGTACGGCCTGCAAGCGGGACTAGCAACGGGCATCTTCTCCAAAGGCATTGGAGCAATGCTGGGGTGGTTGGGAGCACATGGGCATGGCAGGGAGCACCATGAGGATGGTTGGGAACTGAGAATGGCAGGTGCCAAGATGATGAGACCCCTCAGAGGAACTCGGACCCTGCTGCTCTGTTTGGAGAGCGTTCCAGATCTTGCTGATCCTCAGATGCCAGGCTTAATCTTCCTTGACAGCATGCTTTTGAAATCCAACTCTGAGTCACAGGGACCCCTTTCCGACCATCCCTGCTGTGTGCACATTGAATTGTGCACAGAGGATGATCACAAGGGCAAGCCCCTGTGTGAGAAAGAAGAGTGTCATCAAAAGGGATGTCCAAGAGAAACAAGTCTCGGATTGTTCTGCAGATTACCCCTCTTCCAGTAGTTCCATCAGTGGCTGCTGCTTATGTATTTTTCCAAGGCTTTCCACAGGTTTATACAGATTTCATTTTATAAATACGAATTAAATTGGAGACTTCTGGGTTAAATCCTTCAAGTGGTTGTTATTTTACTTCTTCCACTTGGGATTTCTGGAAGAATGCAGTCTTTACCACAATATAAATGACAAGAAAGCACAGGAAACCTTGACAGCTTTTCTGCCTTTATTTCTGTTCTGGTTTAACTTCTCACCCCCTCTCCACCCCTGTGTGGGATGGGGAGGAGAATCGTAAGAAGTTAAAACTCATGGGCTGAGATAAGAACAGTTTAGTAACTGAAATCAAGTGGACTATAATAATAATAATAGAAATGATAACAATAATAGAAAAAGAGAGGAATATACCAGAAGAAAGTCAAGTGATGCACAGTGCAATTGCTCACAATCCACTGACCAGTGCCTAGCTCATCCCTGAGCAGTGATGTGTGGCTCACAGCCAGCTCCCCCCGGTTTCTATACTGGGCATGACATGCTGTGCTATGGGATATCCCTTTGGCCAGCTCAGGTTGGCTGTCCTGTCTCTGCTCCCTTCTTACTTCTTGTGCCCCTCCTCATTGGCAGAGCATGAGCAGTCCCTGGTTTGCAGTAAGCACTACTTACGCTTCCCTGAAGAGTTTCCCTGCTAAGCCAGCACGGCAAAGGAGCAAGGATACAGCTTGCCTAAGTGAGGGTTTTATATTGTGGTGGGGGTGGCAGTTCACTGAGGATGATGAATGACTGGGAGTAATGCTGCATTCCCAATTATCTGCCATCTTTTCCAAAACATATGTATGAAAGAACGAGCTCGCAGCAGTCTCAGCTGAAAGGATTGGTTTTGGAAGCAGTTATTAATTCTTAATCACGGAATAAGCCTCACGACTGCTTGCATTATTTGAGGTGGATGAGGTAGCAGGCAGTGAGAGCATGAGAAGCATGCCCCCAACAACAGATACTGAGAGCTGCTGTGCCCTGCTGAATTTGAGAGGATAGAGCTTCACAGCAGGGTTAAAAGGGGGAAATACTGACAGAGAAATACTGATAAAGCTATTCTGGGGGTAGCTGAATGTGTGCAGCCCAGTGATGCTGGGGCTCCTTGTGCTCTGGGGCTCCTCCAGAGTCTGCAATGGGAGTTACCGGGGCTCAGAGATTGCTCTGGGGGGGCAAAACTGGGTCTCTCCTTCTGCTCCCCGCTCTTTGTTCATCCCACTCATGGGATGGACCTCTGCTGCCGCCTCTCCCAGGGGTTCACCCACACACAGCTCTTGGAGACAGAGAAGAGGACGGAGGAGCAGAGCAAGGTAAGAGGAGGGGAGGTGGAGAAGTTTTCCAGTTTGGAAAGATGTTTTAAAGCTAAAAAAAAAGGGAAAACTAAAATCCCCCACCAGGAAACCCCTTGGAGGTTGCTACAAAACAAGTCTGAGCAGCTGCTTTGGATCCTGTGGAATTTAACATAGATTTGTCATCTAGGTGTCATACCCACCAGAAATGTCTCACTCTCTATTAATAGTTTCATAGATTTCAGAGGTTTTCCAGCTCAAAAGACCACTCTGTTCATCTCTCTTGCATAAATTGGGCTATTCCTGTATCAAGCCATCTACACTGGCCAAACAGAAGCTTATCTTTCCGAAGGATCTCCACTGAGATTTAAACACTTCCAGGCACAGAGAATCCATCATGTACTTGCTGAATTTTCGCAGAGGCTAATTGCTCTCACAAATAACTGTGTCTTTCTGGTATCAAGCCTTCCAGCTGCTGCCTTTGATCCTGCAGACAGGGATTCAGCCAGGTTAAAGAGCTCTTAATCATGAGGTTCCCTGTCTAGGGACTTGCTCACTTCAGCAGCTTTTAGTCTATGGTCTGCTGACCTGTGGCACCTTTCTCAAAGGGTTTTGACAAGGAGCACGGGAGCAGCTGGCATGTCAGGGAGCTTCAATTACTTGTACACGGGTCACTACCAGAAGAATATCAGAGGTCTGGTAGAGGAAAGGAGCCGAAGCTGTTGGTTTGCGGGTCTTTGGAGAAGCAGAAATGGGATGCGGTTGTGGCAGTGTCTGCACCCATGTGTGGGAAGGTGTGGGAGCAGTGAGGAGCTGCTGCTGGAGCTGGTGGAGGTGGCACAGTGCTGGAGTGCTCCTCCTTGCTATTTTCCAGAGCACCAGCTACAGAGAGTTCTGCCAAACCTCATAATTAAGAGCCGGTGAAACCTTCCCCTTGCTGCAATGGCTTTTCCATGTGGCTTCTTATGCCTGCATCCTGAGAAGCTGATTTAGAACTGTTGTTGGGACTGGGATATTTTGACGAGGTGTTGCTTTCACACCCCACTGCTTTGGAAGCCCAAGCTGTCTTAATTGGAGAGCTGGAGGGACACAGCTACTGAGCTAACCAGGGGCACCTCTGCAGCATCCGTGACCTGGCTCCCAAAGTGGGATGGATGCTGGTCCAGGACCCCCTGGCTGCCCAGCTCTGCCCTGAAGGGTCCAAGGACAGGGCTGGTACCTGCATACGTGAAGGAAGACACACTTCCAGTGCAGAATTATTCTTCAGGCTCGTGCTAGTTCTGCCTGAAGATAATTCACCATGAGACAAGTCTCTCTTCTGCACTGGGCTGTATTGTGCAGTGATTGTCCTTGGAGCCTAAGTAGCTTGGGCGTGTGACTCCAGCCCCAACAGTAAATGAATGCAGCTATGGAACTGCTGCAGTGGAGCTGCTCAGCCGTTTGGTTTGATGTAGCAGCTACATTTTCTGCAAATTAAAACATATTCCACTATCAGTTCTGCCAGCTCAATGCTCTGATTCATGCGAATCTGCACATGGCCTGTACTTAATAAGTGATAACAACATCATGTGTTAATGTAGTTAAATTTTGTGAGACAACAGCCCAATAGACATGTTCAGTGCACAGATGATGACAGAAATCTGTATTTTTCAAAAAGAGCAGCAAATCTCATCTGTCCTTTCTGCTGGAGAACTTCATGAGCTGCACGATCTCCAAATGCTCTTTAGTCATTAACCCTAATTACTGGAGCGAGTTACACACAGATTTACATTTGCAATGGGGAAAGCAAGATATCTAGATATTTACATAAGTATGTAGTAATTTTATTCACCCTTCTTCTCCCGGCAGAGAGTGGTGTGATCCGAAAGGAAGAAAGTCCAAAAGCCTCGCATGTGTGCTGTACCCTGGTTTCTGACTGCCAAGCAGGTATGAGCTGTGAAGCTTGGTTTCAGTAATGAAGCATTTTCTCTTGGTTTATTAAGAGCAGGTTAGAGGTGATGTGATAATGGTCTGGAAGTACCTGCATCCTAGGGGAGCTTCTGGGAGGCTCTTTAATCTCTCAGACAAGAGCATCGTGAGACTAGAGAGTTAGCCAGCAATAAGGTTAAAGGTATGGCACGTAGTGTGAGTCTAATTATCCAGAGGAGCAGGTCACCGAGGGTGGTGTGTGCTGCTTTCATCCAGGCTTTGGAAAAGTGACTCAGAACCATGGGTGGGATCCTTAGGGGAGCTCCAGGAAGCAGCTCCCCCTGCCTGCCCCCAGTGAGCCATCCAGGCAGAGTGATTGCACTTATCCAGGCTTGCAGGTGGGACTGGGTTGTTGTCTATTTGTCCCAGGGTTTTGGACGATTGCTTTCTTTCCAGCTTACTGTTTGATGTGTGGTTCACAACAGTTCCTGGGAATTTATGATAGGCCAGGAAGCGCTGGTGAGTCAGGAGGCAGGCAGTCATTAATTCCCAGTAATGCCTTGGACTGAGTTCATTACTGTTATCAGAAGATGAAATGCTGTGAAAAGTAGATTTATTGATGTTTCTCAAGCTGGTGCAGTTTGCCTTTGGAAGACACGGTGCTTGGGGGAAAAGCAGTGCCAGGGCATTGGCAAGCCAGGAGCCTGAATCCTCTTGCAGCAGTTTGTTCAACGCAGAACAGTTTGCTGTGTGTTTGAAGCAAGAGGTTGTATCAAGGTCACTCCGTTGAGATTCAGCTTTGCAGTCTCTGTGGAAGGAGAGCTCTCGCTCTCACTGTCCTCGTAGATCTTTTTTTACTCCCCTCCACACATAAAAGGCAGGTCTTGCAAGCTCTTGCTCAAATAATAAAAGCTTTGCAGAATGGGGCTCTCACAAAGTGTCCTGCTATAAAGGGCTGCTCTGAATCAGAAATTGCATCTGTTCCAGAAACTGTCTCTGCTTTTCTCCCATCCTCCCTCCGGGTTCAATCCTTGCCTCTGTTTCATTGCCATGAGGGCAGTTTGGTGGTTGAAGAGATGATTCAGAGCTGTGCTTCCCATACCAGACCCTGCAGGCTGCTGAGGAGGAAATGGAGATGTACCCATGTGAAAAGCATGTAGCAGATTACAATAACATTAATCTCAGTTGCCATAAATCCTTCAGGAGCCACCTTCACAGACTGTTTCCTTTCTTTTTCAGGGTCACATGCAGCATTTCCCACTGGCCTCCCAGTCCACGCAGGAGCAGCAACACCATTTAATTCCTCTGCTCCATGTGCTGTCACACTGGGCTTGAGAGGCCAATCTTGGTTTCAATTCCATTCCTTTCCAGCAACCTAACGCAGGTGGAGTGTGTAATGGTTCCCCTCCCATCCCCAGTTAGTGCCCTGGTGATGCCACAGGCATCCCGGAACGGACTGAGACCCAGGAGGACAGTGGGTTTGCTCTTACTCTGATGTGGGACATGGATTAATTCAGACACTGAAGGGGAGACAAAAGTCCCTATGCAGGCAGGAGGCTGAGCAAACAGAGACAATGATCGCTGGAAAGTTTTATGAGGATAATAAAAACATGATAATAAATGGCCATGAATATTTCATGGAGGGTGTAGCACTGGTGTGATGTATCATAGAGGAGTGATGGGGTTTTCAGCATTCGGATGCAAATGGGGAATGTGTTCTATATTTTGAAGATTTTCTTACCAGACATGCTATGTTTTCTGAAAAGTAGATTGACTGAGAGCTTTTGAGATGAGAAACTACTTCGGGGCTCTGGTTAGAGTCAAAGAGAAAGAACACGCTGTATCAGAGGATTGTCGGCGCTAAAGATGAAAATATCCCACGCAGATCAAGTAGTCCATTTCCTGAAGTGTTGGGGGAAGCAAGGTAGGAGTTACCTAAGAGAAATCATGTGCTGTGCTGTCCTCGGAGCTGGGAACTGAGCTCTCCATCAGGTAACAGTAGCCCCTCTGTGCTGGGGAATCCAAAACATGGGGTGTCTGTGGCACAATGCAGCCGCTGGTACCCAGGAGAGGAGGTGAAAGCTAGGAGCCAAGTGCTCGTTCCTCACTTACTGCTTGGTTGCAGATGTTTGAGGTTGCTTGGGACAAGCAGACAGCAAAAGAATGCCCTTTCGGAGGGGACGAGTTTCTGAGTTTCACCCAAACTTGAGTACTGGGTTTGCTGTGGTTCAAAGGCATCAGCTGGCAAGATGCCTGGCCTGATGCCTTTATCTGAACGTCTTCCTCTGCTTGTTTTCCCATTTCTAAGGCAGGATGGGGAGCACTCTGATCCCCTAGTGAAGCGTTGCTGAGCAGGACCTGCAGCTATGTACCTTGTAACAGTAAGATCCAACAAACTAGCAGCTACTGCCACTTCCAAAGCTTGTTTTGCCATCCAGCATGGGGTGGAGAGCATCCCTCCTGCCTCTTCTGTCTGTGGGGAGCTCCTCCATCCTTCCAGGGACATCACTACAGATACCCCACTACCGACTATTTCTCCTTTCTGTTTTGCAAGTTGCCAGTGAACCCACAGTGATTCCTTTGGATAGCTCAGCTCCTCCTTGTGATGCTGCTGAACTCGTGGCACCAGTGATTCTTATCCTGTGTGCTTGTTCCCAAAATGGTTGTTCTATGTTTTTGCCCTCCATGCTGTACTGATGGGCTTGGGTGGCCCAGGGCCTTGCTGCTTATTGTCTTTTCAGGGGCTTTTTCCAGCAGCCTGGCCGACCACCACAGCCCAGATCTCCTCCTCCCCATTTTAGTTTCACTGTTGACTGCTGTGGCTGGGACACAGGACTCACACGCAGGTGTGGATGCTGCTCAGGAGAGCACTGCTTTCACCAGCACGCCAATGACTAAACAGGTCACAGTCATTCTCAGAGCTGGTGTGTTCAGCCAGATGGCATCTCAGTGGAGTTGGGCCCATCAAACTGCAAGTACCTGTTAAGAAAAGACTAAAAAAGGAGGGGAAAATAGAAAAAATGGACTTGTTTTTAAATCTGTGCCTCAATGATGCTGTGAGCTAATTTTTCCCCAACTGGATGCTGTTTGTTGATGAAAACTCTCCCACAAAGGTGTTTAGCTCACTTGCTGGATCAGAAGTGTTTCTTCTTGGAGAGTGATGATGAGATCGTGCCTTGATCAGCCAAAAGGGGGCTGATGTGAACACGCTTTACTACAAAGCAGTCATTACGTTTCTCTTTAGATTTCAAATGAACATCTCCATATTTCAGCTGTGCTGAACTGGCTTTGCAAAGACCCCTCCAGGCATTTGCTTAGGAACTGGTGAAATTACCCTGCCTAATGGCCTCCAGAAGTTAAGTTACCCAAGCAGAAACTGTGCCACGGAGGTCCCAGGAGCTGCGTGAAGCAAACGGCACGTTGGTTTCTATGCCAGTCTCAAGGTAGCAGCTGAAGCATAAATGGGGGATGGAAAAGGGTTTAATATGCTCACACTCTTTGTTGTTTTGGGCTCTTTATGCCCATTAACTTGTCACTGCTCCTCCTGGAAAACATGTGGATGGAACAAGCAGCATTTGTCCGTTTGTTCCATCTGCTCTGCTAACACCTCGGGTCAGGAGGGCTGGGGCTGCCATCAGGAAGTCCCATGCTGAGAGAGCAAGGGCAGTGGCTGGGGACTGGGTTAACTGTGCATGGGAGACCCTCCTGCCGCCTCTCTGTCTGCAGCAACCTGTAGCAGAAGAGCCTCAGGCTTCTTGCTTGCTACAGACAGGAGAGATCTAGCATCGCAGCCAGGAGGGATGAACCCCAGTTAGCTGTTCTATGTGGTGTTCCCCTCATGTGGGAACTGGTGGGATTAAATCCAAAGGTATCAACTATAGAAATGCCTGTCAGCTGGAATGACAGATTTTGGTTGTGGGTGTCCTCCTCCTAGCTCACTGCTGTAAGAGAGGAAGAGCTCTCACTGGGGTGAGTATGTACTCAGGTTTCCTCTGTCATGTTGAGTTTAGCTGCCATGGAGTGTAATGACAAAGACAGCCTGGATCAGCTTCAAAATAGGGCAGAGCTCCAGATAGTATTTTCTACAACATTTGAATCAAATCAGACGAAAGGTTTCTCAATTAAGTTCCTCCAAGTACAGAGTTACAGTTAAGAGCTCATGGGAGTACTTAACATGTTCTGGTTTGTCACTTGGAAAGACATTAGGGAAGAGAAAGAGGAACACTGGTAACCAACATCTTGTAACCAGCTGCAAAGCAGCTACAGAGTATTCACCACTGTTAATATTGGGGTCCAGCATTGGTGTCACCCCTTCCCCTTCGTGGGGCTTCTCTCACTTCCTTCAAAGCAGGAGCCCAGCTCCACACCCAGGCATCGTTACATCGAGGTCTGGCTGATTAGGAGCTCCATCATCAAACGTGCGTACCTTGTCCTGCATTGGTTTGCTCCAATAACTCTGAGTTATTGCAGGTAACTGAGATTTACTCTGATGTTCCCAGTGACTAGCTGTAAAAGGAGACATCTTTTTTACTTGTCCTGTGCTAAGCACAAAGGAAGCACTTCCCTTCTGAAAGTATTTTAAGATGAAATAATTAACAGGCAGGAAAACAACCCCCAGTTCGGAGCCTTGGGAAGCTGTTCATGCTTCCCGCAGGACCTTTCCTCTCTCTCATCCCATTTCTCCTGCTTCCCTTGCAGTTGATGGCCCTGAGCTGGTGCATCACATTCGAGCCTGTGCCTCACTCCGCACGTAAGTAGTGGTGTGATCCTGTGGAATAAATGTGTGTGATGGGAGCCTGTTCCCTGCCCTCCGATGCATCGCCCCCAGCCTTGTGAGCACTCAGCTCGTAGGTTTATTATTTATCTTGCTGAGCTGTGTTCAAACCTGACAACCTGACTTCATGCCCCTGAATTACTGCACCAAATCCGTGCGTAAGGACCTGAGCTGCAGCAGTGACTGATATGAATAGGTCTGCCTGCAGCTAAAAATAGAAAGCACAGGGCAAGCTTCCTGGCAGAGCTGTAGTAACTTCTAATATAAGGTGGCTCGGCGGCAGCAGTTCCCATGGCAAAGCTTCCTCTGATGCAATGAGGAACGCTGTAGTATGTGCTCAAGCCAATCTTAGACAACAGAGATTCCTTGTGGGAGCTGCCCTGTGAGGCACAAAGCCCAATATTGAGTTTTGAAGTTTATTTCTTTCCAGTACGGGGGTCCCCAGCCCTGGAGAAATCCCTCCTTGGCTTTGTATTTCTCCGTGCCTCAGTGTCCCCTCTGTGAGAGGTCTGGGTGCTCTGGTGGATGCAGTTGAGCTGCTTCATTACTGTGCCGCAGGGAATGCTGCAGCGCCTGGGCAGACTTGCAGACCCCAGCCCACTCCCCTATGAGCCTGTTCTGTTCCATGGTTCCCCACTGTGCTTTTATTCCTACTGCTCCAGATGTGGAGGGATTGCTCGTTCCCCTGTTCCCAAACCCAGCAGGAAGATTCACTTTCTCAGCCCCAGGTATAGCCCTATGGCCTGGCTTGCAATGAAGTGTTTCCTTCCTTGCAAGGCTAGACATGTCTGTTGTAACTCGGTAAATCCTGCATCATGGGAAGTTATTTTTCTGTTCATTAGGACTTATTTGCTGTGAAAATCATCCATCTACCCCCTAACTCCCTCAGAGTGCTCGTGCCATCAGTCACGACAGTGGTTCATCACAGCGATGCTAATCGCAGTGAGTGGCTCATTGTCCCCCATGCTGGAACATATGGTCTCTGGCCTAAACCGTGCCCCATGCAAAGGCTTCTGCACGAGGAGCAGCTGTGCAAAGACTTAGTGGATCTCCCTAGGGTCAGTGGGTCAGTCAAGTGTATTATCCATAAGGAAGAGCATGAGAGAACCACGTGGCAAGACCAGGCAGCAGAAGAGCAGGGAGGGCTCTTGGGAGCATTGCTGTGGCCCCAGCACAGCTCTCCTCCTTGCCCAGGAGCAACGGTGCTGATATGCAGCAGCCTCTGGGGTAGAGGTAGCAGCAGGACAGTGGGAGAAGGGGGCTGAGGGATGCAGGTTGATGTCTCGGCTGCTGCTGGGCTCAGCTGTGTGTTTGTACAATAGGAACCCGCTGTGGTCTTTCCGCCTTAGGCAGAACACTGCTCCTGCATCAACCTGAGCAGCCCCTTGGTGCAGGATGTGATTCCTTTGGAGCTGAAGCTTGAGACTACTGCATAGACCACAAAGAAACCCACAGGACTGGGACCTTCACCTGTACGAGTGCTTAGCTCCTGTATTGGCATAAGTGTAAAGGAATGCTGGCATTCTCTCAGCATGCCCCTCAGCTCACTGGTGATGCAATAGGGTGGCACAAGTCTGAGGCTGCCCTGGTCTGTCAGAGCCTCATCCTGCCACCTCCCTGGGAAGGAGCCTCTAAAACAAGAGGGTGTAATCTTTATTTCAAGGCAGAGCTCAGAAGGAGCAAAGAATCCAGCTTTTGGGCAAATGAGTTGAACAGGACAGGCTGCTATCACTTTCTTGTTCTACCCTCTTCCCCTGAAGTTAATTTTGGCTGGTTGGCCCTGGGGCTTTTTAGGTGTGAAGTTGCTGAGTCAGGCTTAATTGTAGCTCTTACATCAGGTGTGGAAGTGAGCAGCCTAGGGTGCTGTGGATACCATGGGCATGCAGGGGGAGGAAAGGGCTGCCAGGGGAGGTTGCAGAGATTAAGGGTGTTCTGTGGGTAAAGACAGCTCTTTGCGATGTGAGTGCTCCGCACCTTTGCTCTCCTGTTTCTGTCCTGTTCCAGAGAGCTTCTGGGGAGACCCAGGACTGTTGCTTTCTTGGTGCAAACAGAGGCTTTGCTGGGTGAGCGCAAAGTCCTCCTGTAGGAAGGCTATCGCTTGGTGTTGTGTTTGTGGTCCATCACTTGATGCTGTCTCTGCTGCATACAGATGGAAGGCAGATGGAGATGTGCTTGTGCCTGCCCATGAGCCCTGGTCGCTTTCAGATCCATCCCCAGGGCAGTGGCTCTTCCCAGAGCCCCTGCTTTGCTTTGGGGGGTGGCTGATGGGAAAGAACAGAGTCCAGCCCTGGCACAGTGAACCTCCCCCAGTCACTGCCTAGAAGGTCTGGTAGTGTCCATAGGGCATGTTTTGATGCTGCTAGAGTTCAGGCATGTGACTGAATGCATCTTACTTGATTTGCTGTGATAATGGCTTTAGGACTGTGGTGTGACAGATGCACTGCTCCTGTTTGAACTAACTGAATTTTGGTCCAGGCAAGTAGGCCTAACCAAAGTTAATCCTGTTGTGTGGGGCTATCAGGGAGAACTCGGCACCAAACCCCCCCAGGAAACCCTGTTTGGCTGGAGGCTGGGCTGATAAGTGGCCAAAACCGCGTTAACACAGCAGAAAATCTGACTAAAATCAATCACTTCACGCTATTAATATCTGCAGCCATCAGGGTCTGTTGAGCTCTCCATCCACAGCAGCCAGCTGCACAGTGGTGATAACCCCTTGAGCAGAGATACTTCCCAAGGCTACCCCTTGAGGATGGGACATCTCTTACCTGACACCAGACATCAATGCATTGGTAAGTGACATTGCTTTTTATGTATGCAAAGTGTAAGATACATAGAGTAAGTTTAAGTGATTATCTTTGTATCCTATACTAAAAGTGTAGTAGATATTGACTGCCAACCCCTCTGTACTTTTTACATATTTTACATACCTGAATTTACTGGTTAGAACTCAATAAGCTAACTACCAGCTCAGAGCTGAGTGATCTCTGTGACACCATCGTTGGCATTCATTGAGTTGCAGGTGCACTGTGGTATCTTTTCTCCATTTCTGCTCTGGTTTTGCCCTTGCTGAGATCCTGCAGCCTCTGTTGGTTCAGCTCACAGGGAGTTTTCCAGCTTGCCTTAAATAGGATGGGGTTCATTTTTATTCTGGGGTCAGTGTTATCTTCCCTGTCCCATCCTAGCTAAGAGGTTTCCAACACTAAAACAGTGCAGAGGCTGGCATAGCACTGATTCTACCTGGTGTCTTCAAGGACTGGAATAATAATGGGAGGGATGGGCTGTGAGATAGACACCTGCTTACATATGTAAGGTGATGGAGATGCTGCTGTTGCTGTAGCTTGCAGCTGGGTTAGGATATATGCTAGTGGTGTGTGTATGGTCAGTTCAAAGAAGTTTGCTATGCTGGGACCTAAAAGTGGCATCTAAGGGATGGCCATGAAGTGTCCAGGGGGGAAACTAGACTTTAAATAGCTGCAAAGATTACCAAGAGCTGGGAGCTGAGCCCTGTTACCTGCGTGTGTTGATCAGCATTGAATTAGACAGAGGCCTGGCTGTTTGCTGGGAGCTGATCATACTCACTGAATACCACTGCATCATCTCTTCCAGAGTGCAGAAAACCAGCTGAACAAATGGACATGTGCAGGTGATCTGCAGTTCAGGGACTTTCTTTCTGTCTTGTGGCTTTTCGTGTGTTTTTGTTTCATTTTTTACTGCTGGGATCTGAAGGGATTTGGATGGTTGACTCTCCCTAGCCTGATGGCCTTGGCAAGGAGACTTCAGCTTCTCAGCACTGAATAAGACAACTGTGCAGGCAGGAGTGTTTCAGCCAGCTTGGACACAGAGCTGATTTATTACTCAATAGAGCCATTGAGGAGCTGGAAATTGGATGTGATTTGTACTCAGGGCCAGCACTGGCTTGCTGGGATGAATTCTGTTTGAGGCATCACCTGTGAGTGCAACCTTCCCTCCCCTTCACTTCCAGAGCAGTGATACTGAAGGGTTTTACAGTGACCCCCTATCCCCATGGTGAGCCCAGCTGACAGTGGGATCCCCACTGCTATGCCTCCTTCTTGTTCTCTCTGCCCACACAGGATTAGCCAGCCCAGATCTAATCTCTTCATCCCTACTGAGCTGCTGAGAAATCCTGTGCTGGCTGTTTTGGGGCAAAAAAAAAGCTCTTGGCTAATTCACAAAACTGGGGGGGGGGGGGGAGAGGAAGAAACTAGGGAGAATAATTGCCTGATTCCCAGCATCCTCGATGGCAGCTCTTAAGCAATTACAGGGACTCGGCAACACCGGGATCGCAGCACGCTCTCGGAGATTAACAGTCTGCTCAGCTGGCAATTAGAGGTGGTTAAATGGGAAGCTGCCACTTAGCTTTGACTTTGTAGCGGCTGTTTTCACTTCTCCGGGTCAGGCTCCAGGTACTGAAGGGAGGGTGTGAATAGCTGTGGGGAAGGATTAAGCCTGAGCTGCTTTTCCTGTCTGGGGGGAGAAGCCTGTGGACAGGGTGGCTGGAAGGTGATAAAAGCGATGCTCTGGTTTCTGCGTTAGTTATCATCTCTATCCCATTCCCTGCTTCTTCTGTCAGCCTGGAGGGCACAGGCTGCTCCCTGGTCCCATGTTTCCTCCTGTTCTAACTTTCCCTCCATCTTTGTTTGAGACCTTGGGAAATGACTTAACTTGCTGATGCCATCTGTGAAAACACCAGTGCTGTTCTCATTTGCGCAGGAGAAACAGTGAGCTGAGAGACACAGGTTCACCTCTCTGCTCAGGCTCAGACCTCCTGTGAGATCCTGTTCAGGTCAGTAGGGTGCACTTCATGGTTTCTTTGCTACCAAAGAGGTTTATGATGTTCCAGCCTCTTGTGCTGTGGTGCATCAGAGGGCCTGAATGATAAATAATCCTTTAGCCTCAGTTGCTTCCGTGACTGGTGTATTGCTTCAGTGCTTCATGTAGACCTGCTGAGAGTGTGGCAGTCCCTCACCTCTGGCTTCCCCAGAGCTCTGTGGGGTTTAGTGCTGTATTAAGACTCTTGCCCAACTCCTTTGGTGGGGTTGAGGACCTAAGACAATGACGATGGAAGGAAAAGACTGGAGAACAGAGGCCAAGACAAATCCCTGCTGGCCCACTGCAGCCCTGTTTGCATCCCATGGGCACTCAGAGGCTTGGTATGGCCCATGCCAGTTGACTCTGCTGCAAGCATAGTGCAGTGCAGATGGAACAGCCACACCTGTCCTGCTCATAGAAAAAGCCATTCAGCCATCTGCTTTTCCTTGGCTATAAACCATGCTGGCATGAAGGGTGCTGGCCATCGGAACACGGAGCCACAGCAGGAGCTGGTGCCACTCTCCTTGGGCTCAGCAGGAACCTCTCGCTTTGGCATTAGTTCCAGTTTTTGTCTTGCCATGAGTTTCTAGGCCAGCTGTCTTCCTTCATTATCCTCACACTACCTCTTTATCTCATCTGCCCCTCTTCCTCCCGTTTCCTTCCTCCCGGTCCCCTGTCCATTGCTGAGCTCTTGCCCGCCAGCAAAAACAAGGCAGAGCGGTGGAACGTGACAGACCCTGCTGAAGACACATCGGGCCAGACAGCAGAGGCAGAGTCAGCAAAGCTGGTCCCTGCTTGCTGTCCCCCAGCATCCAGCTGGAAGGGAGCTTCCAGTGGTGGGAGGAAACTTCCAAAGTGCCCTTCTTGAGCACATCTGCAGGCCTGCCTGTGCCTGGAAGCTGCAGATAGGAAGGCAGTTTCCATCTCCTCTGCCTGTGTGGTGTGCTCAGGCCAGCTCCTTCCCTACCATGCTCCCTCCGCAGCCCCAGGCTGACAGGTTGAGGGGCAGATCCAAGGCGGTGCTGGCTCCAGCAGACACTCCTATGCAGATCATTCTTCCTGGAAGTCCTTGATTATGGTCTTTTGTGCCTCTAGACATGGCCTTGGTGATGACAGGACAACCTGTTTGCACAGAAACAACAGTAACGTTCTCCTGTTCTGGCCATCGTGTGTTCAGAGACATCAGCTGCAGGGGTGAGACTGAGGAGTCTGGGGCTATGTTGAGATGAAAGAGGCTTGGTTTGTGACACAGGGTGGCTGTGGATCTGAGGCAGAGCTCAAGGGCCCATTATATGGCCAACCATAAAGCATAATAATAATCTGTAGGTGCAGGTGCTATAAATACAGCCTCTGCAGCACACTGCTTTCAGTTACTCCTTGCTTTACTTCGGCTGAACTCTAGCCACCATGCACAGCCATGAACTAAACTGCAAGGACCCTTGAGTTAAAGGAGGACCATGGAAACAGATGCAGTAAACCCTGTCCCAAAATATCCCGTGTTTAATTTTACTCCCTCTTATCCCACACACCAGCTCTAACCCACAGCAGAGCTCTCATCTGAAATCAGAGATGCTCATCAGGAGCAGCCTGCTGCTTCAGAGATGTGCTTTCAGGGCCTGGAGAGGAAAACAACCCTTCATTGCCACAGCTGTAGAACACAGATGTGCTGGGGCCTGGCCCTTTCCAGGGGCATGTTGTGCCTGTGAGAGCTGTGCTTTTGGGAGCTTTGGGCTTGGATGTGTATTGTATGCGAAGAGAAACCTCAGCATATGCAGGATCTCAGGGGAGGTGCACGGGGCTGAGTTAGGTGAGATCTTGTAGGAGACCTTGTAGTACAGGTGACTTACAAGCTTCAACGCTCTGGGACAAGGCTGTGCAAACCTGTAACTATGCCTCCAGATGTGCAGAACATCGTCAACTCCTCTGGCAAAGGGAGCAGGAATGAAATTGAGATTGAATTAAACTTTCCTGGTCACACCCCCTCCTAATGCCTCATTCTGGCACTGACAGGCTGTGTCAGGAGCCTCCTGACAAGGTTTTTGTCTAAAGGCAAGAAAAATCAAGTAGTGAAATGCTTTTTAACCTCTAGAGGCAACAGGAAAGAGGCAGAGCCTTCGGTGTCTTGTTCAGCTCAGCAGCCAGAGCAGTTCCACATGGCTCAGCACAGCTGGAGCAGTATATGAGCCACATCTGCAGTGCCTTGGAGCAGGGAGGGTGAGGAGAACTCTTGAAGTATTTGGTGTTGTGAATTGTCCGTCAGGAAAAGGACCGACAAAGCCACCAAGATGTAGAGGGGAAGCAGACCTCTTTCTGCTGTATTTAAATTGGCAGGGCTGCTAGAATTAGAAAACATGGTAACTGTGTCTCTGCCTCCCAAAGCAGAATTATATTTGGGGTCTGGATGTTCCCCTGGGAAGGGTTATGGCTTGGGAAGGAGGATTTCCTGGCCCATGCATGCTGAGATCCACAGTCCAAATCCAGGAGCCATTGCTATTCCAACACTGACCTCTCGTTAGAGGTTTACACTTCTTAAGCTGGAGACTGCTTCGGACTCCAGTCTGCCAGACCTTGCCTTGGTCTGAGGCCCACAAAGCCTCCCATAGACAAGACAGAGCAAGGAGGTCCAGGCAGGGTGGCTGTAGGTGATTGCCTGCTGCTGTGTTCCCACCAGGCTGCATTACTGTGTACATGGAATGGGATACCCATGCCATGGTGGAGAGACTACAGGTGTAGCAGGGAACTTCTTTGTAGTGACGGTGGTCACACATGGTTTTGTGGAACTCATTATCAGCAAGTCCTTAGGTAAAACTGCAACTGCAGTGTACCTGTTCCACTGGGCAAACTATTGGGTGCTCAATTGCTCTTAGCTGGGGTGCAAAACTCAGGGGAAGAAAATTAATACAATGCAATACAATACACAAAGCAGTGGCTGGATCTTCTTGTTGATGGAGGCAGTGCCTCCACCTCTATCCACAGTGTCCAGATCCATCATCAGAAAGCAGGCTGAGTGCACCAATGCAGACATCACTTTGCAGGCCAGTTGCACATGCTGGGTGGGGGTATTTAAGTGTTATATTTTAGACAGCCAAACTTGTGCAGAGAGAGGGGGAAGATTTAATTTTAGCAAAGGACTGCAGAGGCTGTGGGTAACTGCACTGCTTGATGCTATTGCACTGTGCTCATAAAGGGATTAAAAGGAGCTAGTAACCCTAGGGTTAAAAGGGGGCTGGTAACCTCTATCAGGATTAGCGAGTATGGAAAGGAGAACCTCGAGTTTGGATTAAAGATGTTTAAAAGTCTCTTGTACCAGCAAGCTCTTTTCTCTGGGGGAGATTAGGAGTGCAGCTTCTCCCAGCCACTCTGTTAATCTGGTCTCCATAGAAACAGGATGATGTTAGTGGTGATGCTCTCCCCTAAATGGCTGCTCAGCAGCCGTGTTAAAGGGGGAGAATAGCTTTAGTTTGTCACCCAAACCTGGTTTGTTTGTCCCCTGTCAGTCCCTGACAGTTGCTGCTGGGGGAATTTTTGCTGCTAGTTTTGTGCTGGTGGAACCTGCACCAGTGCCCCCATGCACTGGGTGTTTTGCTGGAGAGTTCAGAGGCTCAAGTATTCACACCTCATTCAGCCAGCCCAGAACAGCCACAGACATTTACACAGTTATGATTTTACTGGTGATCCTGAATGGGACAGGCTATGGCTCTCTTAAATGTGGCAGATTGGATGTCTCTTACGCACCTACATTGCTTAGTGTGACCAGGGTACCTCCGTATTGGGGGACCATATTCAGGAGGTTTCCTGCAGTGACCACTCTTGGATATTGCAACGCAGCCTATGGACAAGGCATCAAGAAGTCAGGAAACTTGCTTTGTCCTAAAGCAAATCCAGCCTTGCAACTTCCAGCCAACAGTAATCACCAAGGCAGCTTTGCTCTGTGCCTGTCTGTGCTGGAGACAGAGGAAATGCCTGCCCCAGGGATTCATTCCAAATGCTGACCAGTTTGGCCTCTAAATGCAAACTGGAGGTTCTAATGCAGCCATCCAGGCTGAGGGCGATATGGTGGGAGGCTTGTAAACGTTCCCTGCATCTTTCTAAATCCCTTTTCATCCTGAGTCACATGCGGAAGGAGCGTGGGTGAAAGCGAGTAGGCAGGGAGAGAGAGGGATGGTAGGGCTGCATGAATTTGGATATGCACATCAGCTATCAAACATAGTGCAAAATTGCTGTGAAAGCAAGGGAAAAAGATAAATTTCATGTCACAGTCTTCAGATGATGAGCTACTGCTGCTCCTGTTTTCTGTGTTAGCGGAGTTAAAGTGGGACTTGTTTGTTGAGATGAACAAGGGGTCTCTTCCTGTCTCCTCTTCCTAACCCTTCCCTCCATTTTTCTCTCCGCTGCTCCATAGCTGTGTTTCCCAGTGGATTTCAGCCAGCTGCTGGGGACTGCTGCTACCTCGAGTCCTTTCAGATGGGTCACAGGTCTGGCTAAAGAAAGTTGAAACAAAGCAAACAAAACGTAGATGACCTTTCTGCCTACCTGACTCCACCTGCTTCAATAACACATTGTGCCGTCAACTAATTCCACCTAAATTTGGAACCGCATACTTAAAGACATCATGGAACTGAAGAGTCAGGGGAGAGACTTTATCAGGAGTCTTGTTGGCCTCACTGCAAGCTCAACCCTAAACCAGACCTCAAATATTTTCATCCTGGAGACAACGCCACAGGATCCAATCTTCCCTCGCAGAGCCCCTCAGTGCCTTCCTGGGTCCATCTGGATTTGTCCATGGGTGTTTCCTGTAAAACCCATTGCTTTCTCAGTGTGAAAAACATGTCTAGACCAAACAGCCGCTTCAGATTTAATGTGTGAGTGATGACTGGAATAAGAACCCAGCCACAGCAGGACAGTGTCAGCCAGCACCAGGAAGCCTTTGGAAGAGAGGCCCAGCCCTGGTCTGCTAGTGAGTAAGAGAAAGGGCTCTGCACACCATGACCAGGTAGCCCTTTCCCACCTAATGAGCCCTGTGGAAGGGTCCTGTAGCCTCATCTATCATTTAAAGAGTCATTCTGTTCCACAGAGCAGGCAGCAGGTCCCATGTGGGCTATACCTCAGCAGTTGTAACTCACCCCAGTTTATAAATGAGATGTTTTCCCTTGACTGCCAGGTCGCAGTGACATCTACCAGGCAAGCTGTGATCTCTATGGCCTGTGAATCATCGCTGATAACGGTGATCCCGCTGTCTGACTCCTGCCTTTACCAGCTGTACAGCACCAGAGTTTGAGGATGCACCCAGAGAGAGCTCCCTGGCACTACAGTAAGGGAAATTGTCTCTTCCTTCTGGAGGACAGCCCAGACAGAGATTACCTGTGAGGGATGCTCTTATGGACAGAAGGATAGTACAGGTTACCTTCACTGTCCCTGGAAGGTATTCGTACCTCCCCGACCCAGCCTTCCTCATCCTTCACATTCATGAGTTCTTCTAGCACCAAAGCCAGACTAAGACTAAATTTTCTCCTTCTTGCCCTCAGAACTGTTCACAGTCTGGCCTGTGTGCAATAGTCTCCAGAAAAACGGGGAAAACTTTGGCTGTTCTTTGGGTCTCAGTATCTCCGGCTCCTCCATCTGGAACATCAGCATCTTGGCCTCCATCCCTGGGATGTTTCCCTGCTCAGTTCAAACTCAGGTAAGTCCTTGGCTTTGTGTGTCAATGTCTTGTTTTCTCTGGTCATAAGAGCATAGCCTTTTGTCAGAGTGAAGACAGCATCAAAAACTGTGGTCTTAGTAATAGACATCAACTTCATCTTGTAGGGTGAGAGGCTGGAACCTGTGCATTTGCTAGGAGCAATGCTCAGACGATGCTGGAGGAGCTGGTCAGTGTCTCAGGTCCTCTTTCTGCCTCCACTACAACTGTCTGGCACAGCTGATGATGTGTTTCATTGTTCTGCATCTTCATTACAGCCAGGATAGCAACACCTCGTGGGAGTGAGAGTAGATGTTCATTGGCATTTGTCATCAACTCGGCTACAAGCACCCTGGGGAGGCCTATAAATAAGTGAGGGGCTGTGAGTCAGCAGTCACTAGAGAAGCAGCATCTGCCCCTGTGTCCATTTCATGATTGCTTCAAAAGCTTAAACTCTCTTTTTAATTTGGGGCTTTGCATTAAATTTGCAAGAACCCCTCCACAAGTGGAGCAGAGGGAGGTGAGCTGCTGTGCCTCCAGGGATGCAGCCCATGATGATGCAGCCCATGATGATGCAGCCCATGATGATGCAGCCCATGATGATGCAGCCCATGATGATGCAGCCCATGAGACTGATTGCAGGCTCCACCACAGCAGCCTCATTCCTTATGGATGTGTACCTGCCTTCACGTTTCCTTCTTTTTCTTTCTTAGGGTGGGTTTTCCTGGTGTCTGTTACTGCTGGTCAGAGAGAGGCACTGAAAGAAAGTGTTTAGGTAAGACTTGGGGAGAAGCAACCAGGTACCTGGTTGTGTTATCAAGGTAGAAGCCCTTTTGCATCTGCAAAGTCACTGGTGGGACTCCTATGAGACTGAGTGATCTGAGCAAAAAGTAGAACCGTGTACACCTCGAGGCTCTTAGCAGAAAAATTGCAGCTTGGATTTAGGTTCAGATCCCCGAGTTCAGCTTTGCTTGTTTAGTTCACCCAGTGCTTTGACACATTATTGACAGTCATGCTTTTGTAAGGCTGTGTGGGCTCGTGTATGCTGGGACACACTGAAGTAAAGGTCCTTTTCTGTGTGCACTTTGGGAGAAAACAGTGTGTGTATGAAGGTACAGCATCAAAACAACTCTGCTGGCTGTGTCATGTTTATCATCTGTCCTCTGCTAAAATAATCTTAGTGAAGACCTTGGCTTTGTCTGCATTTGGGGGGGGGGGGGATGAACGTGTGTCCCTTGTTTCAGGGTGTAAATGTCCTCACAGTTTGTTGGGGTAAAGCTTGCTGAGCAGAGTTGTCCATTTGCCCACTGATGAGAGAAGGAAGATGTTTTGTGGGGAATGGGAAGTAGAATCAGTCAGCCCAGGGGAGATGAACAATAATCATGAGACTGCATGGGAGACCACATGGGAGACTTGCAGTGCCCTAAGAGATCCTAAGGACTCCATATGGTCTGAACAGCAGCAGCACTGAGCTCCACTGCTGTCTTAAAACCACCTGAACGTCAGTCCCGTGATGTGTTTGCAGCTTGGTGAATGAAGACGTGCTCTGTGCCCTAGATGAGAACACAGAGAAAGAGCCACAAAGGCATCACACAGGCTTCTTGCTGAAGCACAGCCAGCAAGGAGGGAAGATCTCTTGGCCAGGTCATCCTCCAGCTCTCACCCTTTCTAGTGAAGCCTTGTTCCTGTTAGCCACTCAGTCCTTCTGCTTTCAAGTCAACAAGTTACAAAGAAGGTTAAATGCGAAGAGGAGGAGAAAAGACAGGATGATATATTTCTGTGCACACACTCCCTCTCCCTCTTCATTCCTTTGAGCCATTTTTAACCCAAGCTAATTCAGCTGGAAATATTAATAACCCTATGAGGACGCCACCTCCTTGTAATGAAGTGTAAAGGTCACTTCTGCTCAAATCACACAACTCTTTCATTTTGTTCTCTGTGAGGAGCAGCTTCTCTCTTTAATTATTCAGTTTGCTTTTATATTGCAGTCACTGCTCTCTTGTCTCTAATCTCTGACACTTCCCCATTACGCCAGCCCCCGGGAGGCTGGGTGATGCGGCAGCATGGGTTGCACTGTGGATGCTGTGAGCAGCAGTTGGGACTTGCCTGGGGGAGGAAGGAGAGGCTGGATGTGAGGGAGAGATAATTCTTGGTTTTCAGAGTTACTTGTTTGATGGTGTGGGTCAGATGGGTTTTTGTCAGGATTTTGTAATGCATGTTAATTTTTGGCTGAGTTAAGTCCTTATATGTGAGGTGCCACTTGATATGATGGGAAGGAAAGGGGCTGAGAGGGAGTGGGGAAATTCCCATCCTCTGGGCCCACCTAATGGGTGGATGGAGGTGGAAGGCTGTGGATGGGAAGTGACCAGTAACTATATTGCTGAGTAACGTAGTTGCTTACAGGGCCCTGAGATGAAGCAAAACCTCTGGCATCAGTACAACATCCTCAGTGCTCAGGTGTCTCTTAGCTCATGGTGCTCACAGCCAGGGAGGACAGAGTGAGAAATCACTGCAAATCCGAGCACTCCTGAGGCATGCTGTGAGAGTCACCAGCACAAAAATGGGGGATGATTATTCTCTGGGGATGAATTTGGGGTCACATGCAAGTTCTTTGACAGGGTCTGAGGAACAGGGCCAGCAGGATCACACCACAGCTCCCCATCATGCCCAGAGAAGCTTTGATTTAATAGGCCCTTAGGGTTCTTCCCCACTCTGTGCTGGCACCCAGTGGGTCTTCCCAGGAAAGCCAGAGCATCCAAACCATGCTCTCTCCACTACCATCCAGTGTGGGAGCAGCTCCCGTCACCCTTCACCCTAGGCCCTTGTTCATTCACCTGGAGGGCAGTTGGACCCTGGCTGGTGTGGTCCTTTCTCCGTGCTGGTGCCACCACGCTTGGCTTTCTCAAAGGTACAATAGGGAGTCTAAGACCACAGGCAGTGTGTCAAGAGACTGCATGGGAACGTGTGAGCTCCTGTAAGATCTCCAGGGGTTGGAAGGGGCTATTCCAACGGCTGAGATGGTTATTGCACTAATTATTACTGTAGCATCCTAAATAATTAATAACCATTATCAATGGTATGGACCCAAGAGAGGCAGAAACTTGTGGTGGCTGTAACCCCTCCGTCCCCCAAGCACTGCTCCCTCCAGAACTTCTCTGCAGTGTTTTATCTCCCCGAATGTTTAAATGACTTGGGCAATGTGGGCTTTCCTCCATTTCCCCATGGGACTCCTCATTCTCTGCTCTAACTATAACACTGCAGCAGCTATTAGTGCCCACAAACAAACACAAGTCCTCGGTAGCTGGGATGAGTTAAGTTTATATAATCGTGTGAAGATTTGAAAGCTGAAAAGCCTTTCCCTGTGCACTGCATTAATCATTTAAAAGGAGCTTGAGTGATGGGTTTTTCATGTGTGTGTCGCTGGTTTCTTTTTCCCCCACTCCCCATGGAGTCCACATGTTGTTGGCTATAACTTGGTGTGTTCAACATCAGCCAAGCCATTGCTAAAGCCAAAATGATTTCTGGACTCATGTTCACATTAATCTGGTGATGGACTCACGCAAGCCATGCACTGTGCTAGTAGTAAAGAAGCAGGATATCTGATGAGAACGTGTAAAAGTTTTGCTTGTAAGACATATTTAATGGTACAAGAAGTCTCACACAGAACTGGTATGGTCATTTCTAAATTACAGCTGCCAGCAGAAGCACAGAGACACAAAGCAGCAGTGGCACCGACACATGGGAAGTCTAATGAGCATAGCACTGACCAGCTCTTTGGCAGAGGATGGAGATGTCCTCTTCCAAGCTGTCCTAGTTGCCAGGGGTTTGCCCTCTCATTGCCTCGTTTGGACACTCTGCAGGAGCAGTAGCATCACAGTGAAGTCAAGCTACCAATTTAAACTTGAAGCTATTTTCTCTAACATTGTCTGAAGAAGGGGCTTCAACAGCAGCCGTCCTCGACACAGCTAGCTGCAGAAGGTAACTGTTGTCCATAGCATAAGTTGTGTACTTGCATCATCCCTTACTCCCATCCCTTCTGTGGTTGCTCCAGCAGACTATTAACAACAGCTCAATATGCAGTAGCATAAACCACATCAGGACACAGTTTGCTCTATGTGGAGCTACAAATGTAGCTTGGTTCCAGCTAATGCCCTTATATGACCTGATCTTTATAAAACCTCATCTTAAACATGCACCACTTGTTCAAAACCTCACATAAACAGAAAATCCAGAGTTCAAAAGCTGTAACTTTGGTGAGGCAGGGGAGGGGAAAAACAGCTGTGAGTTTTTAGGTGAAAATCCAGGAGCATTTGACTGTGGTTTTGCAGATGTGATTTCTATGCTGCGTTCTGTTTGGAGAGTGCAGTTCAGCATCTGCCACCATCCTCCTTCAAGCCCCTAAGTATGGCTCATGGTAATGAGATTGAAGGATATAAAAAATTCCTAGAGGAGCTAAGGAGAGATAATCAGGATTAGTGTGCTGACAATGGGGGAAGAGGCTGAAAGCGTGAGGGGGTGGCTATGGCCAGGGTTGCCAAAATGTGTGTCATTGCATTTCCAGAGTTGTCATTAAGGCAAATCCAGTCTTCTGGCTGAAGATGTGAACTGTTTTAATAATAAAGTCATTGGGATTACAATCAGAAGCTAAGAAAACAAGGGCATTTGCTCAGGCCTATATGTAATAATGCTCTGGGTAGTTCATGTCCTAAACATGCTTGTTTGAAAACATCTCTGCTGAAATTGATACAGCAGATACTCCTACCCTAACCGTATGCTATGATGCCTTCTGGCCCCAGCCAAAGGCATCAATTAAGGAAACAAATGTTGGCTTTATCTCCTGGTCCTGTTTAGTACCCCAGATGTCTGGTGCAGTACTGTCTTGCTCTTTGGTGTCTGTGCTGCACAGTGACAGCCCTCACCTGGGTGGAAATACTAAGCTGTGGCATACAGAGGCTGCTGTAGCTGTCTGTAACCTCGGGGAACAGATGGTGCTGCCTGAGAAATGCAGACTGTCCCCCCCTTTCCCAGCTTCTTTCTGCTGCAAATTGATGCCTTAAACAGGATTGGTGTGGCTAACAACAACCTCATCTAGGATGACTCTTTGGGGGATTAATGACTAGTCCCTGGGGAAAGGTTTAATGGTCCCAGAGATCAGCAGTCCCAAGCCAGTTTATTAATCAGATGGGGCTAAGGCCATTATAGCTTAACGGCTCAGATTGCCTGGGGCAAGGCAGGCAAGGGCTCTACACATAAACAAACCCAAAAAAGCAATGAGAACCCTGGGACCTGGTGCAGAAACTCACTGATTGTCAGGGACTGAGGCTTAGCAAGGGAATGCAAAAAGAAAGGGAGTGATGGGCTTGTTTCACTTATGCCCGATGCACTGCAACCCACCTCGCTCCCTCCCTGGTGCAGCGCCTCCTGAGCAAGCCCATGGGCTTCCAACCAGCTTTGTCTCTAGCAGTGGCTCCTAGACACTACTAAACCTATGCTGTGGCCTGGACAGTTGGGGACTACTATTGGGAGAGGAAATTTCTTTCTAACGCCTTCTTCAGAGATTAAGTTTCTGCCCTGGAGCATGGAATCTGAGATTCTTATTATTTTTATCACAGCAAGTGGAAGTGGAGAAGCTATTCTTATTCATATAAATGTCTAATCCTACTCTGATTCCTCATGAGCTGTTGCATTTGCTGTGATTACTTTTCCCAGTTATAGCTAAAATAAATTTAGCGCTTTAATAATCTGCCTTTACAATGCAGCAGTCCCTGGGATGAGGCAAGTAGGCACTGAGCAGGTCCAGCTATGGAACCTGTCCCATCTCAGGGCTCAGGGAAGGTTTGGCTGTAACCTGGCTGCCCCAGAGACGTTAGATGCCATTTGTATGGAGGATGGGGCTAGTGTTATTCTTGGACTACATACCTTTTCAGTTTAGACCCTTTGGGGTTAATCTATAGCAGGACATCTGAATACAGCATAGGGATAAAGTTACTTCCCCTGGGGTACGGTGCAGGTGAGTACTATGATCCCTGGGAAAGAAGACCTGCTCCCAGGTACCAGAGACCTTTGGAACAACTCTCAACTGTCCTCATGCAGTAAGACTGGGTAGGAGCCACTGGCTTGTTCTCCTGGACTGGGAAATATTACAGCAAGCTGGTAAAGGTAGCTTGGGGTCAGTAGGCTCTTTACTGTCTTGAAAGTCAGGTCCCTGTGCTTTGTCTTCACAGAGTCTGTTTTAAGCAGCCTGCAAAGAGTCTGATCTTCTGAGGAGAGCTCTGGCTTTGCCCTAAAATCTGATCACAGTGAGAAACTGTTTCCATTCCTGTATGTTTTACATTATTGAGTTTGTGTTTTTTTCTCCATCCAAAGTCATGAACTCTGTGTGAGAACAGATGCCTTATTTGCATATATCAGCTGCCTTTGGGGGCAAAACATCTTCTGAACTCTTATTCTGCTCTTCCTTTTTCTTAATGTAAAAATCAGCCGTTTCTGCTCTTATAAGCTGATTCACTGTTGCTTCCCTCTGTAGAACTCCTGGCTCTCTGGCTGGTCTAAGATGGTGAAACCAGCATGTCCCATACAGTCCAGTGCCCCAGCCTGAACAAATACTATGTGCAACACTACAGGTCTCTCCTGATGCTGTGTTATCAAGAGCTGCTGACACAACCTCTTCCCTGGAGAGGAACCTGCACAATCAGTAGTTAAAAGCTGGTTTTAAAGGATATAGTTAGTGGCAAAAAGTGTGGGTTTTTGTGTGGATGTGGCCTATGGAACAAAGAGGGCAAGCAACCTCCTGTTTCTGCACATCACTTGATAAAGATTCCCAGTTCCAAGGGCAGTAGCTTAAATTTGATAAATCACAGAACAGAAAGAAGATGGCAGGCACCAGGGACAAGCTGGAATTCTCGTGGAGTTCCCTTTCTGGAGAGCCATGCCTGGGCCTCTCTGCTTTGTACGCATCTTCATCAGTGGGATGTTGTATATGGACTCAAGCTTTCTGTACTTCTGGATCCCAAGAGTTCCGAACAAGATGCTTCTATTGCTTTAGGTAGTGAAGGGTGGGGAGCTGTGAGCTGTGATGGTATCAGATCAATCAAAACTTCGTTATGAGACTGTGTAGCGTGGAACAACATTTTATGCTACTAGCTCAGCTTCAGAGGTGACAGTTCTTGGTGGTCCTGCTTTTTATGGCTATACAGTCTCAGGTTATGGAGTGTGATAATGATGTTCACACCAGCCCGTGGATGTATCACTGAAATTAATCCAATGTCAAATCTGCTTGGTTCTAATTCTTGAAGACTGAGGGCTGTAATAACTGGGGGAGCTGTAGCAGCCAACAAGTAACTCCCATACACAAGCCTGAAGTCTCTTTGCACTAAGGAGGTGGAGGAGCAAATCTTCCTCAGATGATGTATGCTGGCCCTGTGTGGACCTCCCCTTAGACCAAATTCTAAGGTTCCCTGGAAGATGAAGAACACATTGAGAAAACCACTATTAAAAATATGCTGACCTATGTTTCAACCTGCCCAGTTTCCCCTTAATATAAACATATGCACTGGTTCTGAATTTAAATTCAGGTCCTAAACACTGTAGAAATGTTGGCTACCTACAGTCCACATGGAATAGTAACCCTATAACCCCTAAACCCAGCAACATGTATTAATGGCTTATGTGAAGTCTCTGTAGCAAGCATTTCAGTCTCTTCAGACAGAGAGAAGTGGGTTACTTTGTGAATATCAATGCAGATCAAATAAAACTTATCTCAAGGACAAATGCATTTGTTCTGAAAATTTGGCTACAGAAATCAGAAATGGTTCTTTTAAAATGTATCAGCCTTGAGCAAGTTTTCATCTTCTTTTTGAGCAGAGGAAGTTGGTGATGAAGCCGTCATTTGAAATATGTGGTAGGATACAGCAAAATCACTGTCTTGCAATTTGGACATATGGATCTGAAGATCTGACAAAACCATGCTTTCTGTTCTACAGACATTAGGCTGTTTTCCTTTCATTTGACTTCGTGTTTATGTAGCCAGCCTGGCTGGTTTTGCACTGATCACAACTGCTATTGCGTTCTCTTTGATGAATCCACTATGGTTTATTTTGTTTGGTTTGTTGGTGTTTTTTGTTGGTTTGTTTGTTGTTTGGCTGGGTTTTTTTTTGGGGGGGTGTCATGTTGGGCACGATGGGGAGTGTTTTGGGAAGAGGATAGTTATTTTATTACATGCAGTTGTTGTAACTGGTCCATCAGTCTCAGAAAAGCCATGTACAAGGTAGAGAGCTACAAAGATGCAGTTGCTGTTTTTCTCCTTTACTTAATTTAAAATGAAAGCAAAAGTCTTGCTGTGTTTAAAAATCCTCTCTTCTCTGGAGTGAAGTGATTTACGCCTGCAGCAGGAGTAGGTACCTTCTGGTTCCAGACTGCATGGAACAATCCCAGGCCTATCAGCAATGTTGGAAAGCGAGAGGGAAGATGATGACTCACAAGAAATTTCCCTGTCTGTTATGATTTTGCTTTGTCGCTTTGTGTTCTCTGCATGGCTCAGGGAGCGTTGCTTTTCCCTCAGCTACAGTTTGCTGCCAGATGAATATATTGAGAAACAGAATGTTGAGAAATCTTGGAAAACTAATGGGAAATGCCTAAATGAGCTCGGCATATTTCTCCACTTGGCTGTTAGGCTTTCATAACCCAGTGGTGCTGGGCAGAGGGGCATGCAGGGACTTTGAGATGGTTCCACAAGAGCTGTGGGGTTCCCTTTGCTTTTTGGTTTATTATCAAAACAGGACAAAGGGTAATGGTTTTAAACTAACAGAGGGTAGATTCAGACTAGATACAAGGAAGAAATGTTTTATGATGAGGGCGGTGAAGCACCGGCACAGGTTGCACAGGAAGGCTGTAGAAGACTTATCCCTTGAAACGTTCAAGGTCAGTTTGGATGGGGCTCTGAGCAACCTGATCTAGTAGAAGGTGTCCCTGCTCATTGCAGAGGGGTTGGACTAGATGACCTTTAAAGGTCCTTTCCAACCCAAACTGTTCTATGATCCTACCTGCTTGGCAAAAGCACCGACATATGGTCTTACTCACAGGTTTAGTCACCTAGCACTGTATATATTCTTTTATTCTTTTGAGGTGTGATAGATCTAACTTATAAATTCTTTCTTCAGCCTTTTCTTCTCACACATTGTCTTGACTTCTTCACTTGAGCTGTTGATCTCTGTTGGATGCTGCTGGGGCTGGCTGAAGCTCTGTGACAGAAGGGTTGGTTAGTGAAGGACATTTCCTGGAGAGGAGCAATAGATCTCCATCATGGCTAGGGCAACAGCAGGTCCCTACCATATTCAAGGTGCTGTAAACTCTTGGGTAGGGATTTCTGTTTTTCTGGCCTGGTGAGTCTTTGCTGCCATGTATATTCTTTGAAGCTACTGGGAGTTTCTATGGCAAACGTGGGAGAAGAGCGTAGGCACAGTTCTGCCTTAAAATTCATTTCAGATCTGCCTGAACCTGGTCCGTCTGTCCATATGGTAAAAGACTTTTCCTTTTATGATGGACACAGCTAAAAGCATGGCTACCAGCAGCCCTCAACTGCATGGTCTTGAGAAGCAGATTGTAGTGTGATTGTCTGAATTGCTGCAGCAGGTATTTCTTTGACCAGGCCTAATGTATTTCTTCAGGAAGAGTGATGTATGAAGGGAAGCTCATAGATGGGATGTTTTGCTGTCATCTCGGCTCTGATTCAGGCAGATGAAAATGCCAAGAGAAGCAGAATGATGTGAGGGATGCATCTGTGTTTCACCTGGTATTTGGAAAGGGGAAGTGTCAGAAAATTGTCTTAGGAGGTTTTTCAGGGTCAGTAGCATAAGAGATGCAAACCAGCCCAATGGCAGCCTGGCAATGGTGCTGCCTTTCCCTGCAGCCTGTTTTGCTCACGTGTGTGACAGAAGCTAATGTGAAGCTGGCTTTTGTGTTATCGCAACACATGAAGGATTTATCACCTTCCTTAGCCTTTCATGCTGCAGACTGATGAAGGGCAGGAAACTTGTGGCAATAGAATAAAAACCATATCCCAGCAGCTGTGAAACGCAAGTCACTACCTTGTTTTTCCATGGGTTCTGTGACTGGCCTTGAAAGAGCATGCTAACACCCATCTCTTCTGTCATCTCTTGTCTGCAGTGGTTGCTTCCTCCTGGAGCCCTACAGACCTGTTACGGGATATGTATCACCTGGAAACCTCACCCAGGGGTACCCACCATATGCCCTGTGGATTTCATACCACATGCAACTTGTATTGATAAGATGGGTCTGTGCCTTCTCCCCTGCTCCTGTACAGCTGGCTGGTGCATCTTGGATCTGCCAACCATTCGAGTCCAGCAAAGGGCGATCTGATTGCAGAAGAGGTACTGCAGTGTCATTCAGCAGCTGGAGGTAGGAACCTTCTCTCATAGATGACTGGGTGGCTCTGCCATCTGATTTCGAAGCTATCTGCCTTGACATATGGTATCCTGTGCCTCGGTTCAAGAAGGCAGTTAAGAGGCCTGAGTTCTCTCAGATAAATGGCTCAGCTTGGAGCACTGTGGCTTGATGTTCCTGAAGCTGCTAATCCTAATTAACAGCCTTTCTGAGTCCATTTTATACCACTCTAGCAGCCCAAGTGGGCTTTAAAGTGAATAGAAATGACCCCATGGAGAGCTCTCTCTGGAGATGTTGCTATGCCGACCTGCTTACAGCAACTATTAAGGCTTCAGTTGCTCTCTTCCATCCTGCAGTGTTTTATTGTCATGTGGGCTCAGACGGTACCAGAAGTGTGGTTGGGATAGATGAGGCCTGGACTCGATTATTTACTTTTTTGGAAGATATGGGAAGAAGGAAAAAGAACAAGGAGGGGTAAAATCCTGTGAGGCAGCCATCTAAAGAATCAGCAACAACAACAAAACCCAAGCAGAAAGACCTGAGATTCCTCTGACGGAAAACTGAGTCAATTTTCTTTTGCACAATCCTTAAAAATAACCCCAAACACAGCTTTTTCTGCCCCCCCCCCCCCAGCTCTTTATTGAAGCTCTGCAGACAATAAGGCATTTCCCCTGGGTGCTGGGGTTTCCTCACCCAGTCTGATGCCATCCCCACCACACTGGGCACAATGGTTATGTCTCACCTCTTGCCCTGTGGTGCAGAGCTTGAAATAGTTTTGGCCATGCTCATTTTCCTTTAATTCCATCTTCCCAAAGGCTATAAATCCGAGGCATTAAAGTGGAAGACAAATTACAATGAATGTATTTTTAGGAATATAAAAAGTAACGACTTCCTTTGGAACCAGCTCCTGCCCTCACTTTGCCTCACATAGGAATAACACCTCTTGTGGGCATTCAAAAGCGGGGAAAGAAATGAGGGGAAAAATCATGATAGAAAAATGATGTTTTTTTAGTTTGAACGCCGGCATAATGGTTTCCATGGTGACGGGGGGATGGTGTCTGTTGCTACCCTGTATGGCTGAAGCTGACCCGGGATGGGCACCTGTCAGTGACATGGGCCCTCATGTGTCCGGAGAACCAGGGGTGACCGAAACACATAGAACTAGCCCCGAAAGAAAGATTAATGAGAGGAAATAACTCTTGGAGGTGGCTCAGCCCTGCTCTATGTTGTCAGTGAGGCCTCCTCAGGCGGGACTGGTGCGATGCTGTGTGCGTTAGGGTGATCTTGTGGGGGTTTTAGTGGTTGGGAGGAGGCTCCTTCATTAGCATCAATGCTCTCTTTCCTTCTTCCTTTGGTAAATGGGATGTTTCGGGGAGATTTTAATGAGTTTCAAGGCTTGAGGGAGCGGCGGCTGAAGGAGAGATGTTTTGTCTCTCTCCTGAGTTAATTTCTATATCACATCAGGTATGACTAATGACTGTTGTTTATTATCTATAAGTAGCATCCAGAAATCTCAGTTAAGGATCAAGCCCTAGTGTACTAGTCCCTGTACAAACACACAATAAGAGAGCCCCTGCCCTGAAGAGCATACAGTCTAAAAATGGTCCCTTACACAGCATAATCTGGGGGGGGAAGATAGGAATTGGAGACAAAGAAATGAGAAATCAATGTTTTTCCTTTCTTGCGTCTTCCAAAAAAACCCTATAAAACATAAATGCTGAAGTCATAATTTCCAGTCCCCATCATTACCTAGATGTAATCATTGAATCATTTAGGTTAGAAAAGACCCTTAAGATCATCCAGTCCAACTGTAAACCAAACACTGTCAAATTCACCACTAAACCACCACCCCAAGTGCCCCATCTACACGTCTTTTAGATACCTCCAGGAATGGTAATTCAGCCACTGCCCTGGGCTGGCTGTTCCAGGGCTTCATAACCCTTTAGTGAAGAAATTTTTCCTAATATCTAATTTAAACCTCCCCTGGCACAACTTGAGGCCCTTTCCTCTTGTCGTGTTGCAACATCCTCCTTTCAGGCAATTATAGAGAGCAATAAGGTCTTTCCTCAGCCTCCTTTTCTCCAGACTATACACCCCCAGGTCCCTCAGCTGCTCCTCATAAGGCTTGTGCTCCAGACACTTCATCAGCTTCTTTGATCTCCTCTGGCCCCACTTCAGCACCTCAGTGTTTCTCTTGTAGTGAGGGGCCCAGAATCGAACACAGGATTCGAGGTGCAGCCTCACCAGTGCCCAGTGCAGGGGCACAGTCACTGCCCTGGCCCTGCTGCCACACTGGTGCTGATACAGGCCAGGATGCTGGTGGCTTCTTGGCCACCTGGGCACAGGCTGGCTCATGTTTAGCTGGTGGCTGACAAACACCCCCAGGTCCTTTTGTACTGAGCACCTTTCCAGGCATGCTGCCCCAAGCCTGTAGCCTTGCATGGGGTTGTTGCGATCCAAGAGCAGGACCCAGCACTTTGCCTTGTTGAATCTCATGCAATTGGCCTCCCCTATTGATCCAGTCTGTCCAGATCCATCCTCTCTGGGGAAGGTCTTCTTCAATCTCCTTAAAAGCTAAATTAACCAGTCCAGGCTCTGCAATTTTCTGCCACAAGTGATGATCCTTCACTTGGTACCTCTGGATCTTTGGGTGCGTTTGTCTCCATCTTGGTAAGGGGTGTTTATTCCCTTTGGAAATGGGATTCTTTTTCCACTGTCATTCAGATTTGTATTTCTTGAAACCAGGGCAACTAATTCTTCTGCACTTGAGCTTCTAGTTCACACCTCTTCATTGACTGACACTCTGCCTCGAAAGGACAGAAGACAATCAGCTTATCCAACAGGATTCATACTAGAAAGCTGGAAAGAGATTTTTCCAATCTGCAGGAAAAAAAATTATACTCCTGCATGAAGTTTTCAAGGCATTTGAAACAGTGCGTATGTCCAAGGGGGTGTCCATAGCAGAGCCTAAAGGCAGATGTGGCAGATGAGTTCATTATCCACTTCATCCTGGAAGCTGTAGAGATGATTGTCCAGCAAGAAGTGGAACTGATCACACAGCAAAGTTCACTAACTTACTTGGGATGTGTGTTCTTCTGCTACAGGATCAGCCACGATAGCCAGCATCAGGCACTCTCTGGCCACCAGCAAGGAAACTTGTCATATCTGAAATAGGTCCACAACCCACTCCAGTGTGATGGCAGAAAAGACAACATGTTGGGAAAGGCAAGTGGTCTGTGCCGGTCTAGGAGGGGATCAATGGGCTCAGCTCCCACTGCCCTGCTGTGCAGGGCCACACACCGCTACTGGATGTCTCTGTACCCTGGATTACCTGCTATAAGCAGGGAAACCTTTTTTTGAGGAGCCTGGACTTTGCAAAGTAATTCCCCCCAAAATGGTGGATTTTTCTTTCTGGCTTTTCTTAACTTTCCTTTTTTTGAGATACTGTAGAAACTTAAAACCATGATGGATTTGTGCATGCCTTTATTTATTGAGCTATTTATGATGGGCACAGATTTCCCTAAGCCATAAAGCCCCCTCCCTCCTCCTTCCCCAGGCTTAGTAATCAGCTTCCTTGTGCTCCCACCCACACTACACTATTTTCCTCTGTCAAATCCTCCATCATTGGTTAAATTACCTAGGTGTGTGTTGGCTTTATCTTTTTTTTTGGTGAAATCTTATGATTTTTCAAGTCTACTTTGCCCAAGTCCCCGTCATCCTTTTAGGGCTCTCATACAACCTGCTCCTCTCCTGGCTGATTCTCTAAAAGGCCTAATTTCAACAAGCTGCTGAAGTCTGTCCTCTGGTCCCCATGATGATCATCTGTGTCCTTCAAGCCTCTCAGGTGCTTCAGAGCTACAGTGAATTGCAGATGTTTGGACTCCTTTGCACATGGATGTTAAATTTTCCCTTCCTTCATCCCTTTCTCAGCTGCTCCCGTTCCACGTTTTGCTGCCTGTGCCCTGCAGCCTGCATTGCCTGCACACCTTTTATGCCACCATTCTGTTAATGACTGTATTTGGCACAGGCCCTGGTTTGCCACCAGGGTGCCAAGTCCCACACACATGCTACCAGCTGCCTTCTGACATGTGAAGACTCGCTTCACTCAGCATCTGTCACGTGAGCCAGTTTTAATCTAGGATGCTCTTTCCTTTTGGCTCCCTGCAGAGATCACAGGACCCTGTTTAATCCAGCTCCCTGTTGGTGTGTGGTTGAGTCATAGGAGGCTTTTCTGTTGCTACATCTAATAGAGCTTTGCTATCAGGAGCAGAACATCAACCCGCTTGGCTGGGAGTCGGCGCTGTCACCCAGCAGCTCTTCTTGTCTGGAAGTGGTTTTGATTCTTTTCTTAGACTTCTCCCTCTCTGTGTCTTTCTCTCTAAAACATTAATTTCCTCTAATTAGAGCCGCCTTAACAATTCTTTTTCCCCCTCTCCTCAGTTAATTTCCTCTAATTAGAACCTCCTTAATAATTCTTTTGCTAAATCAATTTCCTTAGTTAGAACCACCCGCCATAATTCCTTCTCATCCTTTCAAAAGCTGTCGGAGCAGCTAAGTAAATTATCCTTCTGGATAACCTTTGTCTCTTACTTGGTATTTTAAAAGAAGAACTGTAACAGGTTAGACAGGCACAGTTTCCCCTTCCAGAGCTATGCTGCTCTGACCCCATTAGGTTATACTTAGCAGAGTGCTGTACTACTGTATACTTAATTAGGTGCTCTACCTGTTCTTCTGGAACTAAGGTAAGGCTGTATTTATGAATGAATTAAACATGACACTTCATTATCCAGCTCGCATTTAAGTGTCAAAATGCATCTTTAAACCAGATCAAATTGCTCTCTAAGAACATGTAAAACCTGCTGCCTCTGTTAGCTGTGCAGTGAGCCAGCCCTTCCTAACTTTGTCTCTGCAGCCATGCTGGCTTTCTTCCTGTGGCAAGCCTTTGAAGTACTAGTCGTTTCTAAAGCCTGATGGTTTTAAAAAGGGTGTTTTGTTTGTAATTTACACACTAACTATTAATGGCACATTGCTTCTCGGTCATGCTGTGGCCCACATCAGCAGTTGCTATAAATGGGGGCGGAGCCGATTTACACATTATGGACCTTGGGCCTGAGTTTCCTCTTTTACATTATGCAGTTTCTTCCCAATTGAGATAGTGTTACACATTTCTCTATCCCTTCATGATGGACCATAAGGAACCATCTCACTATGACCTTCCTGAAATCTACCAGGGTGACTTGCTCCATTTCCTGATTTTGGAAAGAAAATGGCCAAGTATTGATGTGTCTGGGAAGAGCCATTCAGTTTAGTGGTCTGTTTTTTTATGTAATTATGGAAAAACCAAAACAGACATAAGAAAACACATTGGAGCTGCAGGAACGCTCTCTCCCCACCACTGGTAGGTGCAGTACTGGTAGCAGATCAGATTCTCTTTTCTATTACCCCTTTCTCAGGTTAGCAGCTACTACCAAGCAGGGATCTGATGGTTTCAACCAGTGTTGTTGTGAAGGAGAGCACTGCCCTTCTATGACACATGGTGCAATAAGGCCTAGTTCACATGAAACAGGCCAAAGAAAGCTACGTCACAACAGACTCACAAGACTAGTTCTGGTCTTTTTAGCATAAGGACTTTCTCCCTCTTCTGGCTCTGCCCAAGGTAAGCTGCATAGCGTGCTCAGAGTCCTGATCACAAAGCAGAATGTCACTCTGTGCCATGAAGAGTCTGCTCCACCAGTAAGGCAGATGGGCCCTTCAAACTTGTGAAGCGCTTTTTACCACCATCTGATGAGAATCAGCAACTCCTCAGTGGGTGGATGCCTTGGGTGCCACTTGGTACAACAAGTGGAGTGATCCATGAGGAATGCGACATTCTAGGGGGAGGCTTGCAGCCGCTCCATCCAAGTAAGTGTCACTGTCAGCTTTCTGGGCAGGTTCAAAACATTTTAGCCAAGCTCAGCCACTGTGGAAAAGCTGTACTGCTGCCTTCTTAGACACTTCTTTCCTTCTGACCTTCCCAAGCCTCTAGTACTTCACAAAGTCTGTTCTGGAGGAAGTGGTGCAGAAGCTGTAAGATCTATTTTATTTCCTTTGCAGTCTTAATAACAGTACAGAAAACTCCATTTGCCATCACTTCCCATGGGTTGGATGGGAAAATTAAACAAATTAAGGGTTTTGCTTTTGACAAAATCCCTAATTTTTGACATGGGAACAGGATGTTTGGGGGGCAATTTTACAAGGAGTAAAATGCTGGTGGTGCTGGAGAAAGGGTTCTTGGGGAAGGGTAGATTCTCTAAAAACATATGTTAGAAGGCTAAAAAAATGCTGTCTGTTCTTCTCAGAAGAGATGAGAGCAGGAAGAGGGAATCACCAGGTTGGATTGTTCAGACTGACAATCTACTACAATGGAAGAGATGTTCTCTATGCTCCTTGAGAAGCCCATCTTGCTGGTCTCCAGTCCATTCCAGCTGATGACAAAGAACAGCTAGAGATAGAGATAGGCAATCCAGTAGACAATGTTGAAGAGCAGGAAGGCGGTGGGGAAAAATACACGAGAGTAGGAGTCCAGGCGGGAGATGTGAATACGAACCCTCCCCTCCCGCCACATTCCTGTCTGACAGTCCTCAATGCAGCAGAAGAACCGCTCACATTCCTTTCCCTCCAAGCATGGGGAACCAGGGTCTTCATCCTCATCATCTTCGATCTCTGCAGGCCAGTGCATGATGTTGTTGATGTTGATGGTGGTAAAGGATGGCATCACCTGTGCACAGGTAGGTGGCTGTAATGGGGGGGAGTAGGTGAATTAAAGGGAAGGAAAAGGCAAGAAAACATGTTCTAGACATCCAAAGCCCTCTACTTGGCAATAGGTCAGTTCATAGCATAGGTGCTGTTCAATGTACCTGGTTGTAAATCACTACCTTGGTCTACTGCGGAGACTGGCAGCTACCTGCATGACTGTGATTTTCCTCCCTGGCACCCTAGGACATAGCCTTAGTCAGCAAAGATCTAATTGCTCTGATTCCCCATCTCTGCTACTAACAGTCAGTGCAGAAACAGGACCTCTTTGATTTCAGGAGTGCTAGCCTCTTCCTTCATTCCCCTGAGCTCAGTTGTCTCTGAGGACACAGCACACAGGGCAGATGTGTCTTCTGGTTGCTGTAAATTGCTGGGGAAAGTCTGTATGTACTCATAACCTCTTGGCCCAGGAAAAGAGATGTATAATCAGCCTCAGAGAAGAGTTCTCTCCACCCATGCTGGGCAATGAGGCCGTCTTTGGTGTCAGTTCTGTCTCAATTCAGAGGCCTGTTTCAGCTGATGTGTCAGAAGTCCTGCAATGAGCTTGGGCAGATCTCAAGAGGATGATGAGCATGGTGTTCACTATTCCCATACTCAGGAGGTCTTCCAAGGTACAGACTATAAAAGAAAGTAGGTTTCTGCTTCTCTGTGTACCAGCATAAAAACAAGAACGTGGATCACCCTGTCTTAAAGTGGACATTTACATTTGGTCATGTGAATTATCATAAACTATACTGATAAGCTCTACAGCAATTTCAAAGAGGTGCCTGGCTCTGACAGGGACCTTCTTGTCTAAGGGAGCATCATCAGCTGCTTTTTCTAATTGTGTCTCATCTTTCAGGTACTCAGACCTAGCACACAGAGTGGTCCAAGGACCTAATGAACAGTGTGGGTCAGGCACTAAACCAGATCAGCAATTTCCATGCAGGCTGAGGAGGGATATTTCTAAATAGCTTGAGGTTCTAACAGCACCCACCTCTGCTGTTCCCCTTGACCTACCAGCCTGGCTTTCCTGTTGTTGTGCTCAACTGGTTTCTTGTTTCCCACCAGGTAGTTGAGTGTAGCATACTCCATGAGAGCTGCAAAGACGAAGATGAAGCACACAGAGACAAAGAGGTCCATGGCTGTGATGTAGGAAACACGGGGAAGGTGCTTGCGGGAAATGGTACTCAGGGTGGTCATTGTCAACACAGTTGTGATACCTAAGAGAGAAAAGAGATGGTTTTAGTAATAAAGTGGAGCACTTCTGTCTTCTACATGCATCCAACCCCCCAAACATCCCCATTTACACTCTTCTGTGTGAGAGAAATTCCGCTGGTTGTTTGGTCCCGTTTTTGCTCTGCTCAGCAAGACTCTGGCCGTGAGGTTCCCTCTAACAATGCTCTTACGGAAGAAGAGCTGTTCAAAACCCAAGCGTCACACAGGCCACCAATGTGGGCTGGTAAAGGAGCAGAGAACTCGGACTGTGCTTAAGACTGTATACAGGAAAAGAAGCTTTGATAATGGGAGGGTAATGTAGTAAGCACCAGTCACAAGGATCCCTTTCTCGCCTTGGTCTCTAATTCTTACCCATAAGCCTTCCACCTACTTGTCACTATTCTTCAGAGACGGCTCTTCACAATCTATTAATTTCTCAATGTAGAGGGCAAGTGGGGAGGAGATGATAAAGAATCTTTTTTGACTTGCATGAGGCTTGGAATTGTTTTTTGCAGCAGCAGTAAAGCTCACAAAACAAAATATCCGGTGCTGGTACCATGATCCATCATCCACTGCTTTTTAGGATGTGGAGAAGAAGCAGCAACTCCACCTGTTCCTCCTTCTGTAGCATTCGTGTAAACCAACCTGCCACCCTTTCCTGGGTGAGTCGAATGGCTCAGGGTGGCAGCATAGCAAGAGATTTACATATTTTCCTTCTGTATTTGCATTAGCAGATGTGATGTGACTTCCCATATATTTGAAATGCCAATGGAACTGGTCCAGTTTACGTCTCCTTAATATAGACTGGCAGGTTTGAAATGTACTGGGGATCATTTGTATTAAGGATAGCAGGGACTCTGTAGAGAATACATCGCTCTTGATGTGCTGAGGTCCCTTCTCATAGAGATGGCCCCCCCTGGGAAAACTTGCCTTTGTTTTTTGAGTCAGCCACCATAGTGGTGTCAGCTGCACAGAACATTTTGCCTCTTGCTGTCCATTCCTTTCCCAGCCACAGACTACAGCGTTCCTTCATCTCCATTGGAAATGACACTCCATTCCTCTTCCTGCTCTATCCATGGCCACCAAAGAAATTGATTTTGATAGGGAGGCGGGGATAGATGGTCAGAATGGATGGATTCTGAACAGCCCTGCCTGATGCTGAAGGCCCCTCGCCTCTCCTCTTCCTTCCCTCCCTCCCCTCAGAGGCTTGCAGGCAGGGCTGGGAATGCTACTGAAGGGAAAGTCAGCAGGGCTGATGGGAAGGATAGCATTGGGAAGCAGAGCTTGACAGCCGAAATGCATTAAATATTCGTAAAGACCTCTCTAGTGCCTATCAGAGCAGGATTCAATCAACATAAGCATTTTCCTGTCTCAAAGAGCCACCGCAGGTTGCTGAGAAAATCTAAACAACAGGCAGAGCTGTTGCCACATCCTGGACTCCCACTGTGGTGTGACTGACAGAGAAAGGCTGTACCTACAGGGCTGCCACATCCTGGGACTCTGTGGGTACAGCTGAGCAACTTTGTTCATTACCGTACAGCCTTTATGTCACTGGTCCTACACTGACCCCTTGAAAAGGGTTGAGGAAATGCAGAATGCACGCATGTGACACGAGCCCTTTGGCCAGCATCGGAATACCACAGCTCACCCCTTCCCTCTCCTTTTTGGTACATGAGAATACCTCATTGTCAACTTGGAAAAGGCTGTGTTCAGGTCTCAGATTGAGATATGAGAGTGCTGTGCTACCCTGAAATAATCCAGTAGCCCAAGCTAGCACAGCTGGAGATTTGGTTGAGCCTGACGACAGTGTTACACATACAAAGACGGAAGAATGGACTATCCTCCAGGATGCTGAATGATGGCACAGAAAAGTGCTTAAGGAGTTTTTTGACTTCAACACTGTCTGCAAGCCTTACAGAGTTCAACAAGCATCAGACATGCAATAACCTGTCTCTTACCCAGAGATGTCCTGGCTGGTGTAGAGTCTCTCTTGATCCAGAAGGAAACCCAGGAAAGAACAACAGTCAGGATGCAGGGAATGTAGGTCTGAATGGCAAAGTAACCCATACGTCTACTTAGGTCAAAAGAAACTGTCATCACCATATACTCCCCTAGGAAAAAGTAACAGAGACATTAGAATTACAAAGTGCCTTCCTAAAACACAAAAATCAGCAAAGTTTCAGAATTTGGAGTGTTTCTGATGAGGTTTTCTTGTAGTTTTAACTGCCTGGCCAGCTGGTTTTGTGGCTGGCTTTGTGGCTGCCCAGGTTGTAAGCTCCATGGCCAGCTGTGTGGCCTGCTCAGTAGGTTTAGTGACTCTCCAGCACTGTGGGTGGCTGGTTTTATGGCTAATGGACCTGTGGCTACATGGCTGGCTCTGTAGCTGTCTGACTTACTGTCTTTGTGACTAATGGAAGAGCTGACTTTGTGGTTGCCCAACTGGCTGCCTGGCTATGTGGCCACCAGGCTGTACAGTCCTGGCTGCGTGTCCAAGCACACTGAAAAACAGACTGGACAAGTTTCAGGGAAGAAACTACAGTGAGTATTCATCTTCAGCTGATTGCTGTGAAGGTTTCTTTTCTATAGAAGCTATTTAGCTGTAACAGGCTACACGGTTTGGCTCGCTAACTATCTACCTGAGCTGTGACAAAGGAGGTGTCCTTCAATCACTTCCATTGAGACTCTAGTTCTGTCCCTGGAAAAGGCATGTGGTGCTGTACATCCTAATTGCTCATTTGGCAACTTGCAGCTGAGGTTCTCCCTCTTTTTCAGAGGCTCCTAGTGAGTACTGGAAAAAAGCCACCTGAAACTCCAGGGTTAAGATGGAGCTTGCAAGCAATTACCGGAAAAGAGAAACATCAGACAGACACTGGTGCATTCAAGACACTTTGACTGCACCACTTCTTGTCCTGGTTTGTGCTGCCTTTTCTACCCTGGTTAGAGGCTGGCTGCTGGTGCTGGCAACAGCAGCTTTCTGCAGCACTACCTCAACTTGCTGCTTCAGAGGGCTTGAAACATATGAGCTGACCCCATCTGCAGGAATCCAAAGAAGCTTTCCTCTGTTATCTGTGGAAAGGAGTGGGGATGTGAGCTATTATGAGGAGGTGGAACCGGAGGGCCTCCATTCACTGGTTTCTTCACACATGCAGCCTATTTCCTGTCTCTTCAAGCGTAACTCGGGTTTCTTCACCCCACACAATTTTACAGGGGGGAAGTTCTGATTTCTCCACCCTTGTTCTGATTATAAGCATCACGCAGGGATCATACAGTATGCACATACTGCAGCAGGAGAGCTCTGCCTCCTCACCCTCCTGACCCTTCAGTTAGAGATAGCTTCATTCACATCAGCATTGTCACAGTTCATACGTCAGTAGTTTTGTCCTACCCCTGCTTAGTCTTCACCTCACCCTTCACCTCCAGCACTTCTGCTCCCTCAAGCAAAGGTCCATCCCTTCATCTACATTGTGACCTTCCTTCCCTACCACTGTGGAGCTGTCTGATGACTCCTTTCCCTGCCATGAGGTCTCCACCACACTGCTGTTTCTGTGGGCTGGCTCCCTTTGCCTCACCTGCCCCAGTCCTGAGAACTTCTGAGGTGTTCCTCAGGCCAGTGAAGTCAAACTGGTAGAGCCTCCAAGTGCGCTGGTCAGAGACCTCAATGGAGTAGCGCCTCCAGCGATAGACGATCTCCTCACGTGGGTATCCATCTGGGAAAAGCGGGAGGACATCAGTGAAAGACTTCATCATGTTCCTCCAGCTTACTGAGCAGGTATTTCTGGTGCTCGTTGGACCTTCACTGCTCCTCATGACTACCTTCCTTTCTCAAGCATGAGTACACCAAGAATACAAAGCTGCCAACAAGTGAGGTAGCATGGCTGTGGCTGCTCTGACTATCCCTGTATCTCTCACCCTAGAAATTGATCTATGTATGGAAAAGGAAGGGTGCATTCTCCATGGAGAAGGGGACCTGGCTCCTGCAGGCTGCTTCATGGTTTCTCCTTGCTCTGGTTTTCTTGGCAAAGAAACAAACCTACTGTGAAGCAGGGACCTTGACACCTACGAAAGAGCTCCTCAGAGTAGGGAAGGAGCGAGAGTTTGGCAGCCAAATAAAAGTGTGTTTCTAATTATCAAGCATGTGGGGCATGTACTGTTAATTAGCAAAGAACGAGGGATGGTGGGAGATGAGGGGATGATATCTCCTCAGCATGCTGCCTCTCTCTGAGGCACTTCAGAGCCATGTGAGCTGCATCTCTTCAGTGGCAAGGGGAAGCGGGAGAGGCGAACCCGAGCTAAAATGACTAAACCAGTTTTCCAAGCAACGAGTGAGGACAGGAAACTCTTGGTGCAGAAAGGCTCCCTGCAAAATTGTCAGTGGGAATGTGCCAACATCAACAGCCCTTTCTGCTAATGCGTATAGACAAGTGGGGATTAGGTGCAGAGGTCTGAGGCTCTGAGCTGAGGTCTGGAAAGCCAAGCTGTTGCCTCAGAGGGTGGGAGAAAGGGAGAAGATGCAAGGCAGGATGGATGCCATTTGTCTGGAGTGACCAGAAGATCAGTGGAATAATCACCCTTAACTTTCCACCCAAATTAAGGGACACTCAGAGGTGCTGTGAATCTATCCCTGCAGATAGGCTCTGCTAGCCCAGGAGTGGGAGGAAGCTTCAGGGCATGGTGGGTAACAGTCCAAGAAGAGAGTCATAAAGATCAGGTGGAAAAGGGAGGATGGTCTTCCCAAAAGAGTTTTACACCAGTGAGGTTTTTCTACTTGCCTTCTAAAGCTATTTAAACAATACGTGTATACTCACAACTGGAAAAAACCAAAGGGCAGGAGTGAGTGTCCATTGGGAAATTCTGCAGCTGGAGCAGACATTCAGCCTCGATTGTCAACCTGAGAGAGGAAGCGAGAGAGGAGACTGAGATTTTGTGTTGAAGGTGGCTTGATTTCAACACCACAATGTGACAGAGGAATTCTCGCTTCCTTGAGAGAGAAACACTAATTTGTTGAAGATCAGTCTGTTTGCAGGAACATTTCAACACAGCACCAAAACAAAACATATGTTTGGGTATTTCTAAAGTGAGAAAAAACATCTAATTTTCACATTCAAAAAGCCTTTTTTATTTTATAAGTTTTTGAGATTCATTTATGGGAGTGAGAATCTGTGGGAAACAAAAAATAAATGTTTATTATGAGAAGAAAATAGATGGACTGACCAACATTAACTTTTAAAGGACTTTGGTTTAGGAAACCATTTGTAGCTTTAACTCTTTTTTAGGCATTATATGGAAAAACAGTTTGATTTTTTGGAAGCCTTCATCCTGGGAAGAGGAAGCCCATTCTGCAACCAGTACTGCACATCTACTCCCATCAGCACTGTGAGACATCCCCACTACTGTGTCTCAGGCCACTTGGAAACCTGCTCTGCTTTGACCAGCTCCTTGTTCCCTCACCTCAGCAGCCAGCTACAGCGCCTGCTGCTTGTACCTGAGCGTGTAGAGCACTTTTCCGTCATTCCAGATGCGAAGGAGCTGATTAGGAGTGGTTATCCAGTGGGAATCAGCCCGCTTGGAGTTCCTAAAAAAGGTGTCTGGGATCCAGATGCGGCTCACCATGTTGGTGTTGAGCGTGAGGGCCTTCAGGGTGCTGTTGAAGCGAAGACGTCGGTCATACCATGTCTGAGCAAAGAAGATGTCAATGGTGTATTCCTGTGAAAGGGAAGGAAGAATGTGTCCTTCTGAGAGGGATTCATGCAAAGCATAGCCCTGTCCTCTGCTCTGCAGGCACCATTCTGGAGTTACAGTCAGAACATCTGCTTTTTAAGCCTAAGAGAAGGTGTCAGTGACCGCTGACACATTTCCAGGCTCATCTTTAGCTGAGGGTCAGGACATCCATGGCACACTTGGGAAGAGCCAAAGACTGTGCGCTGACTGGTGTGCTGAGCCATAGCACGTTTCGCCTGACCCATGGCTGGAAAGCCAAGACCATATAATGAGGGCCTGGGCTTCCTCTTGATGGACAACTCAAGCCAAACACTCTTTTTAAGCACAGGCATGAAGGAACAGTGTAGACATTGGCTGAATACAACCCTAAGTTCAGCTACACCTTTCAAACACAGGCAAGGAAAGCTGCTCACCAGCTTACCAGAGAAGGCAAGCAGGCAGCTCTTTCTGTTAGTTATTAGGATCCAGCCCAGGAGTGCTCTGTACACCTAATCTGTACATATAGCAATAGTAGTGTTGTGCATAAAGCTAATGAGGATCCACCCCTTACTGCAGGACTTAGACTGTAAATAGTTTATACAGAAAACCAGGGCACTGTGGGCTCCTGGGCAGATACCCCTTGCTGAATATTAGACAAGGAAGCTGGGGCAGGGGCTGCTATGGACCCAGCTCTTGGTGCAACCGGTTCAAAAGCTTGAACAAGGTTGCACCGTGTTCTTTTACAGACAGAACATGGAGTTTCCACAAAATGAGAACCTTTGGTTTTAGAGGGAGAGGGTGTCCAAGCTCACCCCTAACTAGCATGGCTGGGAGGCAGCTCCTGCCCGGATTGGGCTGGCAGCAGTCCACCTCATTAACCCACCTTTCTGCTGCAAGCCAATTTGCTCCTTACCCTCTTTCTCATCTGCCTGTGAAGGTGCTAATTAGTGCCATGCAAGAGCCTGTGTGGCACTCAGTGCCTGGCTGAACCAGACCCCCAGTTCCACTTCCACCAGCTCATCATAAACACTGTCACCTGCTCCTGACAGCTCTTCTCCAACCTGGGCTTTGCTCCCTTTCACTCCTGTTAAACCCCCATGACCACAGAGGCATTATCTCCCTCTCTCCTGCAGACAGAGATGAACAATGTCTGACTTTGCCATCTCTCCCTCTCATTCTCCTCCTCCCTCTATTGATTTATCTCAGTGGAATTTTTATGACTGCAGCACACCCTCCCTCCGCTGCCCTTGCTGCTGGTTCAGAGCCGACTCCTCAAACCATGCTGCTAAAATAGATGCTGTGCTCTTAGCGCGCTCCCTTGGACAGCTTGTCCTGCTGGGGCAGGCAGAGCAGGGCAGCGCACGACTCCCCACTTCACTTTCCTCCCCCTCGCTCCATTGTCAGCCAACCGGCGAGGAGTGATTGGTACCAAAAACGTCCCTTGCATAGGAATGAGATCATGAGAAAAGAACATTTGCCATCAGGCGGCCAAGTCTCTCTCTGGACTGATCCTTCACCCGGGTTAGACACAGGCATGAGCAAAGGTGACAGTGATGAGGTCCTCACATATCTCTAAATGGGGACAGTTGCAGCATGCTCAAAGTGATGGCATTTCCCCTGCAGTTCATTCAAAACAGACATGAGGAGACTGAGCAAGGATAGCAGCAGCCCCCAAAGCCAAGTGCACAAGCATAGCCGCTACCCCAGGGCAGGAGGTGGGAAGAGCCCATTCCAGCATCTGAGTGCTCTGGATTGCACTAGATATTGCTTGGATGTAGGGTATGTAGTGATGAAGGCATGGATGGGGCCGTGAACACTGAAATAGAGCCCACAGATGGGCAAATCAGCATTGACACAGCAGGGACAAGATGGGGTAACGGCAGCCCAAGAAAATGACATATATGGGGAGGCCTGACTGTATTCTGTTTGGGGCTGTTTTCTTTTCCTTGCCAGCTTCCAGCTGTTGGGACTAAAACCCTGTTTGACCCAGTACGAGCTTACATCGCTCCTCCTAAGCAGTATCTGTGGTATAGAAGAAAGCAACCAAAAATGCAATTATAAATCCATGTTAGATGCCACTATCAATTTCTAACTCCTGACTGGAGTAATTTGTGAGCTCTTGCTTCTGGGGTGGCTGCTCAGGTTAGATGTCCTGCTGGGAAGTTCAGCATTCAGCACTGGGATAACCAGTGCTAATGTTTTGGGAGAGTGGAGGGTCAGCTATCCCAGGGGTTTAGTATTTGTTGTCAAGCAGAGATTTTCAGAAGGGATGAGCATTAAAGAGCTCCTCTTGTGCCATTCATAGCCAGCCTTTGCAAAAGGTGTAGTGCACAAGTCATTCACCTCTTCTGAAAAACCTGAGCTGTTATTGTCACTGTCCTGGTGTTTGATCTAATTTCAGAGGCTATTATTAGCACAGCTATTCATGAGGAAGAACTTAGTAGCTGAGCTGGCTCCCTTGCCTGTATGTGAGGAACCCATTGGGAAATGTTGGCATTTGGAAATGTATTTTCATTCAGAATTATCTGAGGCAAGATTTATATAAGAACGCTGCAGCCTTTGGGAGCACTTCTACCCTTCCAGTTCTCTCCCCCATCCCTGTTTGTGTGTGGTCCTTGGTTGCTGGCTGGGGTTAAACCAGTTCCTGAAGACTTTAGCACTGCTCCCACAAGGTGAGGTCTGCATTGGTGCTGGGGAACCTTGCACAACTGTGGCTCTGCAGGGGGAGCAAAGTGCTCAGACCTTTCTCTGAGTATTAATCAGATTCCACTTAGCTGTTGATATCCGATTAAAATAGGAGGTGTTTGACCATGGGTTCCCTATGGTCATACTTCTGGAGGGAGATCCCAATACGATGCAGTCCAAGCTGTCTTCTGGAAGTGCCTCCCACTCTTTCTGACCTTACAAGAGTCCAGGCTGATCAAGGCTGAATAGCTGAAATTTGGCAGGATGAGCTCAGCCCCTAAAACTTGCTTCCTGCACCCCTGTAGTTTCTGTCTGCCCCTGATTCATTCTCAAGCATCAGAAAGAGACTTCTCAATACCTCAATTTCCCCGTGTAGAAAAAGGTTATTGTAAAATACGCCTCCAACACTACTGTACCATCTGCTGCGCAGCACATGGAGGTTGTTAACTTCTCTGTCAAAGCACGGGCTTTTTTAGTGTTTTCAACCAGAAGGAGCTAACGAAATAAGAGGAATCACTCTTCAGTTAGGTCGCGCCATTTAGATCACACGTGGGGTAGCACACGCATGTTGGCATGCATGCAGTTTTACATCAAATTTCAGTCACAGAATAATGAATCAAGCTACCCATAAGGCAATCACTGCCTATCCTAAATACTATCATGATCTTAAGGTCCTTTCCAACTCTAACTATTCTATGATTCTATGTGAGTTCATCCAGTTCTGGTGCTAGCTGTGCGGGTTTGTGCCCAGCTCAGCCTTTCAGCATGTCCCTGCTAGTCCCCTTGGTCACTGTCATCACACAGCACTGCTACACATCACTGCTCAGCCCTTGTTTTCCTCATGTGGGCAGCATGGATGGTGGTGGAAACCCAATTCCAAAAAAAAAGGCAAAATCTGAAAACACTTAATGGAAAAAACCTGTCCTGCAAAAGAGCATTTGTGGGAAATAAAGGGATGTGGAGTTGACAAGAATATTTCATCTTGGAAGCAAAAAAATAAAGCAACAACAAAAAGATTTTACTGCATTCACAAACCCTTTCATTTTTAAAGCCATAGTTTAAGTAAAAAGCCATGCAATTTCCATGTGAAAAGTAATTTCAAAGAAAACCCCCAAATTTTCCATCCAAAGGAAAATGAACAGGTTCAGAAATCAGCCTGTCACCAGCACAAGAGAGTTTGGAGCTGACCAGTGCTCTCAGTGTGCTGCCCTAAGCCCTGCTCTGTGTCACCTCAGCCACTCTGCCCTAACCTTCACAGCCCCAAAGCACCCATTCCATTCCCGACATCCAAATACAGCCAGAACATCCAGCCTAGCCCCAGTTCACTCCTCCCTCTTCCTCTTCTCTCACCTCTGTGTGTATGTGCACACATATTGGGAATCAACCAGTTATTTCCAGTTGAATTTGGTCCCAGGAACTCTAGACTAATTTCTACCCTGGGTTCAGATGAGTAAGGGCTACCTGGTTTTAGACTAACAGCTTAAACTCACAGCATTAGCATGACACAGCTTGAAATTAGCTGTTTGTATTTTCAGGTTACCTTGTACACCAAGCCTGGAGCTGTGCACTACCACAAGAACCTTTTCAAATGGCTCAATGCATGTGCAATTCAGCTGACCCCTCTCAAGCGTGCGTCTAGTGGGATACAGAGGAATTGGTACCCCATGGCTCCTTTCTATCTAGGAGCTTCTTCCTCTGTGTTCTGTAAGACCTCAGCTTTCTAACAAATGCCCAAGAGAGAAGCAAAGCCGTGAGATGAAGATGTCTTAAATTTTTTCCTAAAATAGGAAAAAATTAAGGATTTCAAGGTGTTTTTTTACAGCTTCACTTGTATTCAACAGCAACAAGAAAACCTCCAAATAGGGAACACAGAACCTGGAAACAGGTTCCTCTATTTTTCTCCGTTGGAGAAAGAGTTTAGAAAAATCCTAAATAACAGTGAGAGGTTATGTCCTAGCCAGTCTCATTCTGGCTTTTATTCTTCTGATTTTGGTTTTATTCACATAGCCCCTTTCCTCTGCACTTCCAAGCAAATCCCTCGTTGCAGTACAGTAAAGCAGGTTGCTTTTCTCAGAAGCATGGCCAGCATTCCGTGTGGGCTGATGTGAATCTTATGGATCTATGCTGTCAATCACAGAGCTAAGCAAAAGGAGCATTACAGGCAAGCTCTTTGGGATGCTGCAGTCAGTGAGACCTCAGGAGTTACTGGAAGAGACCCAGGAATGGGGTGTATTTCAAGGGCTGATAGGAGGCTCCATGCAGCCCAAGGCAAGCCAGGAAGCTTCTCCTCCAGTCTCCCTCCTCTACAATACAGGGGTCAGCCCAAGCATCCCCGCTTCAGACAGAACTGCATTCAACAACTCTATACCCCTGCACAGGTGAGCAGTTTCCTCTCCACAGCCTCCCACACATCCCTCCCAGCATGCAAACATCTCTGACAAACCCCTGGAGCTCCATGTCCCAGGGAACACACTCAGCAATAGCAAAAAGTCGGGAGACACTCTCCAGACTAAATAAAGTAAAGAAAATAGCCTTGTTTTACAATACTCTTCAAATCTGATGTTCCACTTCTTGTCCCTACAGCTTGAGGGCAGGAACGTGCTTCTAGCATGACATGTGCAAGCCCTCTTCAAAGGCAGCAAGCAGAGAGGACGTGTACTAACAGCATATGCTAACACCTGACACTCACCACTTCAGAGACCAGTTGGGCAGCGTCAAGCCTGTCCTATGAGTGAGACACCTCGCTTGTGAATGCCTCCATGTCCCTGCTCTGGGCTGTCTCCCCAACACAAAGAGCAAAAGAATGAGGATCTAAGTTTCGTTATGTTTTGAAGGCTCTCCTCTACCTAAATCAGACCCCAGGCAGCTTTCTGGACATGATGCCAGAGTGGCTAGGGGAGCTCCCGAGGACAAGAGGAGCAGAGCTCTGATGATCTGTGTTTTCAAGGTGACACACTGAACTTCCCATCTGTTTCACTTCTGCAGCAACATCGGCAGTGCTGTCCTTGTCTCAGTGTTTTTCACCTCTGCCCAGGGAATCTCAGCTGAAACAATGTTCTTTTTACAGTACAAACTCGCTGTTAAAACCCATCACCACGTCCTGTGCTTGTGCCAAGAGCCTTCAAACAAGACTTGCTGTACATAACTGCTCTGTCGACTGCAAAGTCTCCAGTCACGGCTTGCTCACCTTTGGGGTCTGCAGACAGGAGCTGGACAGGACTTTCAAAGCCAAGTGCTGGCTCCTGAAATCCCTACCTGCCCATTCCCACACACATCTGCTCATGCCTGATCCCATCCCGAGGTGGAGGCTGATTGCTATGGTGCCCTGGCACATGCAGCCTCTTACTGTGAGCCCCAGGAGCACCTGACCTGGATGTGTGTTTCAGCAGCTGATTAACAGTCATTACCCAAAGGATCAAGGAAAGACCTTGAATGGAGACATGGCATCAGCCAGGCTCTTGTTTATAGAAGCACAGTCTACCTGCACTGTCCCCAGCAAGGTTATTATAAGAAGGCAGAGGTGTAGGTACAGGATGTATACAGATGGGCAGAATTAATTAAAAGGGAAGGTACTGAACACTTCAATGAAGTATTATGCAAAGCACCACAGGGAAGGAGTCGCCTCCTTTTAGCTTAGTTTTTCACCACTCTCAGGACAAGACATGCCCTCGGTGGAAAGTGTGATGCAAACAAGGATGCAGCCCAGTTACCATGATCTCTATAAAATGTTTGTTCTGCTTGCAGAGCAAAGCCACCCTTGTCCAAAGTCTTGTTTTCACGTCAAACCTTACTGCTAAATGCTTAAATGCTCCCCATGATGTTGGGCTTGAAGCACCCTTGTGCTGGAAAAAGAGAGCAGGCAGGAGAAGAGAAAAGGTGAGGAGAGAAGCACATGGGATAACTAGAAGTGAATACATAGCACTTCAGGCAGGTGCTCTTGTTAATTTGTCCTTTAAGCTCAGGGGGTGTTTGACAGGACGAAAAGAAAAAGACAAACCTTATCACCGCATGCACTAACCCCCAGGATTGCTGCTCCAGGACAGCTCGGCCAGATTCAGATGAGAAGCTGAAATTTCTTTAATTGCATTTTCCATTCCCATGGCACCCACCGTGATTAAAATGAACTGGCACGGATAATCTAATACTGCCCAGGACTGTGAGAGCAGCTGCTGGAGCTCCCCTCTACCAGTCAGAGGAAGGCAGGAGATCCCATGAGTCCCAGTTTCCAGCCCTAAACATTCCAAGGAAGAGGTGTCTGGGATGGGCAGCTTGTTCCCATGCAATTTCCCATCACCATCCCACCTTCCTGTGGGACTTTGCTTTGCCTAGTAAGGACATCTCTCCAGGGCAGGGACTGCCTCTCTCTATGGACTGAAAGGTGTCAAGTGATCTCAGATGGATGCCAACTCTCTTACAAAGACAAAAGCCCTTCCACTTGAGTCTTAGTGATGGAGAAATTGCTATAGAAGTTGTGCTTTGAGGTCAAGACAGGAAGGAAAGGGTGGCCAAGACAGGGAGCTATAGGAGCTATGATTTCTGTATGGATCAGAGTCAGGAGCTTCCTTCCAGTGCAGGAATTTCATGGCATGGCAAAGCAGCATGCAGAACCAGAGGGGTTAAGAATGGACAAACAATGTCAGGCAGTGTCCCTCTGTCCCAACAGGCTCCTACAGCGGCCAGTCACAGAGTATAAGGAGCAGGAAAATCACTACAGCCTTCTCCTAAATGCATGCCCTCCTGCATGAGGAGGAGATGGGGACAGAGTACTCTGCTTCACTGACTCTTTCAAGGAAACTTATTTCATGTTGTCTCTCATGCCCCCTTGCTGTGCCTGCCAGCTTTCCCTTCCTGCCCTGCCAGTTACTTGATTTAGCTCCTTCTCTCTGCTTCATTTTGTTTTTCCTTTCGCAGTTCTTCTCAAGCCACCACAGAATCACAGCTGAGCCCTAATGAGATTTCAAGGGAGTACCAGGCTGAGGAAAGCAGCTGGGAGGAATGAATCAGGTTACAGAGAAAGAACAATTTCTTTCTGTCTCCCCTGCTGCATAGTTGAAGGGCAAAGCGAGCTGGACTGCAGTTACAGAAGGGACACCAGGCCAGCTGATTCTCCTTTCTAAGGTATACATCCACACATCCCAAGTGTGATGGTTGTTTGGAAGCCAGGACACCAGCCGCCAGGCAAGCAGGACCTGCAGAGCTCTGCTGCTCTGTGCTGCCCGCTTTCTGTAGCCCACAGTGGCTGCAGAAGAAGAACCTCCTCAGAAACTGGGGGCCGGTATTCCCAGTCTTTGCTTCCAGCTCCCAACTGTTTTGTGGAGACCCAGCCTACTGCAGATGCCTCCTTTAAAACTCAAACACTCTACCTTCCCCAGGCATCATAGATGGCTTTAGGACATGTTTGGATATAAGACATAAGGAATGCGCTGGCAGAGCTTGTATAACCCAAAATCATACATAGAAAGAAACCAGTTTTGGCTCCTGGGCTTAGTCCAAAGTCTCCATGAGCTGGACAGCCCATTCTCTGCTGCTCCTCGCCAAACCCCAGCACTTGGACCTGCCTTTGGCTTTCTGTGATAACAGCAACGCTGAGGTATTTTCACCTCCCCTCCTGCTGCTGCAGTGGGAGAGGAGCTGTGTCTAAACAGCCCCAACCTTGCTGCTGCAGAACTGGAGTGAAGCTCGCACGAAGCTGCATGCAGAGCTAACATCCAGTCACGAGCAGCCTGGCTTCACACAATGGCTTACTCCTCCCTTGTAGTGCAAACTGGGTGCCCGACATCACATTCCCACTGCTTCCATCCCCTGCCTTCTCTGCAGGGACCCTTTCTCCCCAAGCCTCCAGGTGAGATTTACTCTGCAAATGCCTCTGGCACACTGCTCCAAACCACGTCACCACCGTGGCTCTTTGTTGTGGCAGGGACAACCAGGGTCCGTTGTGCCTTCTCACAAGGCACAGATTCATGTGACAAACTAAGGCTGCAAGCTCTGGACAGGTCTGTCAGCCTGTCAGTGCCAGATCATGAAATGAAATGTTTGTCTTGAATATTACAGTTCTCTTTGCTTTCAGCTTTTCAAGGACCAAATGAAGAGAAGATCAGTTAGTTATCACCTCAACATAATCCTCCTACCTCTCCTTGTGGCTGTAAGAATAACCAACTTAACTCCCACAGGCTTTTCCCACTTCTCTAGCCCACGTGTCCTCACTACACTACTAGGGTGGCTTTGGGTTTCTGTGGAGGAGAATGGCAGGCCAAGGGGCACAGGTCTGGTGTGGGAGGTGTAACAGGTACACTGGCAAAGCTGGAGGGAAACAGAAGCAGACTGGGGGGAAGTATCGGAAACAAGGCTTACAGCATTTGCGAAGTCCCCACTCTGACCTCCCCTGTTCCCCACCACATGGAGACAAGGTGTTTCCCCACCCACACAAGTGTTGTGGTTCACACATCCCATGTGCATCTGCCTGTGGGTGAGCCACTATCACTGCCTGCAGTTCTCCTGTTGAGCAAAGCTCATCAGACGGTTAGAGCTAACTGCAGGTCACAGCACAACCACAGGAATCCTCACAGCAAAGCCTTCTGAGCATGAAGACGGACAAGCAAGTTGCATACCAAGGTCCCCAGCTACCATCACCTCCATGTTACCTGCACACAGCAAACCCAAAGCCCTGCCCAGACCCAGTGCCCCATGCACTGATTTCCCTGGGGCTTTGAGGAGCTGTTGCATTGGGAATTGGTGGGGTCAGTCTCAGCAGTGCTGGTATGAAACGGCTGCAGCATCAGCAAACCCACAGTGGGGAAGGATTGGTTGCTGCTGACCACTGTGAGGCAGATGATGTGAAGATCTACCTACCTACCCACTTGTTGTGCCTAACACGTACCTCCTACCAGCGCAACAGACACCAAGCTGAAGGTTCAGAGGCACAAAGGAAGTGCCTGGAGGCACAGGGGAGATGTGAGGGGTTGCAAGGAGGAGAGGACAAACGCTGCCTCAGCCTGGCCAGCCCTGGTGCATGGGGAGGCTCTGGCTGGCAGTATCACTGCTCCACTGCTGCTCGCTTGCAATTTGTATCATGGGCAATTAAACCCTTCCTGTGCACGGAGATGGGATGTAATAGTCTGAATATTCAGCCTTTAACATCAAGGCATGAAGAGGTCCTTGAAGCATATTGCCTCTGGTTACCCAGTGCCACTGAATTCTGAGATATGGTCTCCATTTCACAACACATTTCTAGCAGATTTCACATCAGCCTTTTACAGGAGATGCTGGTTGCAGGAAATAAAGAGAACTGATTTCTACTGGAAAGAAAAAAGGAAGTTTTGTTGAAAATATATTAAAATTCTCCGAACCTAAAATGAATTTCCTCAAGCTCATCATTTCATTCAGACACATTTCTTCTTCTATAAGCTCACAAAGCATTTTGCTTTACTCTTATCTCTTTGATTCGCTTCATTTTGACTTTTATTTTCAAATGCTCATTTTCATGCTTTACTTATAGGATAGGATTTATCACCGCATGAAAAGCAAATCAAAACAATCTGATGATGCTAAACATAAATATTTTGATTGTCTCTAGACCCGTTTTCCTGCAGAAATGTGGAAGAATTTTGGCTGTTTGTCTCAGCTGGGAGGGAACAGTGAGGCTCCCTCCTCTACTATGCTGTCTGTTCACCCTAGACCAGAAACCCTGGCCTCTGACCAGCTCTTTGACTTGGCTCTCACACACCTGAAATATCCAGACCTCTTCTGTGGAGAGATCTAAAGCCTTCGGTTCAAATAAATCAACTCTGCCTTAAGAATAATTCAGTCCGTCAGGTAAAAACTATTGGCACAGCTCAGAGCCTATATCTTTCAAATTTGACACAATAGTGCTTTCCTTTTGACTTGGAAGAATCAATTTAATGAGGTTCAGAGCACAGATCAGTATCTGAATCAAACACATGCTTCTTTGCCTGTCCATGCACACATGCCTCTGTATGGAGGAGCGGGACCATTGAAGACCACAAAGCAACTCCATAAGCTAACATGCTTGTGATGGAGATGGCTGCATCCATGCTTTTCCCCACAAGATGCAGCTGAACACTGCAGCTCCAAGCCTCAGCCTGCAGCTCCCAGGCACATCCCTACCAGTGTGTGGGGGCAAGGTTGCATTCCCACCACCCATTAATGTGCATCACAGCAAAACCTCTTTTAATGCCCTGCCAGAGGGAAAAGCTCCTACCAAACCAAGAGAGAGCTGCTCGCTGCCTCGGTTGCCCAGGCAGGGAATGCCCCTGCAGCCTGGTCCAGTAAGGAGAGACTCCTGGTCGCTGGAAAACTGTCATCATAGGCCATTAACAGTCAGAAACCTAATTGCTGGCACACACCTCTGGAAAGGGAGACCAAGCGTAGCTGCTGTGGTCACGATCTGCATTAGAAAAGGCTTCATGTGGGCAAGGGTGAGGAATACGAGTCACAATGTTCTCAAGTTGGGCATGGTGAGCACATCAGCTCCTCGGGAAGCACTGACATTAAGCATGCCTGCAAGGGTTCAGGGCAAAAAAACAACCCCTCTGCATTCAGCCTGGCTGAAGAAATGGGAGTTTTCTCCAAAGGCTGGCACAAAATGAATGCAGGATTGAGCCATTCCCACCAGCAGAAGGCCGGAAATCAGATCCATGAAGGAACTACAAGAGCTGCTTCCTTCATTATGAATGTTGATTTGTCCCCTATTGCTGGAGGGCCAGAGGCTGCCCAAGCTGCATGGAGCACCTACGTGTCAGGACTGATGCTGCAGCATAAGAAACCTGACTGAATACAGCCACATTCCCCATTTAGTGTCAGGCTCCGAGCACGGATGTTCATTAACTTTAGGACTTTGTTCTCCAGAAATGCCTCTGAAGAAAAGCACTTTTCTCCCCAGGACGCTACTGTCCAGATTTTCATATATTATTTAGCTCCCAATTTTACAGGCAAAACCCCAGCGTTTTGTTCATCTGCACTGATAACAGGCTCCTCGTGTTTCCTGCCCAATAAACAGCCTATAAATAAAATACCAACATGGATGTCACACAGAAAATATCTGGAGGGGATTAGTGTGAGTTCTGGATAATAAAAGGAGCCGGTTGAATTATTCATGGTGAATAAATGAGCCCTTTCCCAGTTTGGGAGCAGACCCCAAAACTTGCGGAAGCTCCTGGGATACAGTCAGGATGAGAGCAACTCATTTATCTCATTAGGCCTTCTGTTGCGGTTCGTGTTTTGTCCCACAGGTCACAGATGACTGGTGCTATTCCTCAGCAGCCTCCTGATTTATTTTGTTTCTGAAGGCAATGACAAACGATGGCTACAGGACAGGCACTGCCCTTCACCGTGTGCCTGACCTCACGGTCACGCCAACACGAGCAGCTACGTGAGGGACAGGCTCTATCCTAGCACTTGGGCACACAGGAATGATCCCTGAACACCAAGGAATCAGGAGACAGAAGCACTATCCAAGCAAATGAGTATTTGTGAAGACATTATAAATGCACCATCAGCTCCAGTAGTGCTAAGCCATCACTCAGGCATGGAAACTAATGGCCAGAAAAGGCAATGCCCTCAGTGAGCAATGCCCATTTCCCAACACTTTACATTTGTGCAATACACATCTTTATCAGGGACCAAACCCCAACCTAGCTCATTACAAGAGCACATGTCTTGTGCAGCCTCACTAGATTCATGCTGGTGACCAACTCTTGCTGCACACCAGGCAGGCCAAGAAGAGCGCACAGTCCTTGACAGAGACTTGTGGCATGCTTCAGGCATTGCAGTGCAGCCTAGAAGTGGGTGCATCTGGGCTATTGCCTCCTAGACAGATGATTTGTGAAGCATTTTGAAGTCCTTTCAGTTGAGAAGTGCTGTGCAACTGCTGGAGTCTATTATCAGGGAAGAAGGGAAGGGGGGAAGGTAACAAATTTCCTTTACCTATAGGCTTATCTTGTGCTCCAGAGAAACAAATTCAAGCATTTTTAAAAGTGTGCCATTTTCATTTCCTTCCTACTTATTCCAAAGCAGCCAAAGCTAAGTATAATCAGGACTTAAGTATTCCTCAGAGCCAGACAATTATTACCGGTCTCGGTTTCCCCATCTATTAAGAAGAAACGAAGATATTAACCCAAGCCTTGCAGCAGGACACCATGGCTCTAACCCAAGGCTTCCCGCTGTGACTCCCACACTAATGCCTTCCAACAAAGCACAGTTGCCAGTGCTCGGGGTGCAACTTCACTTCCATGTGGAGATGCCTCAAATTGTGCTCTCCACAAAGGTGGCTCAGCCCTGCACGGCTTCAGTGGAACCTGGCTCCTCTCCTGGGGATCTTGGCCCCTGCTGCTGGGGTAGCTCAGCCATTCACAGGCTGCTGCCAGCTTGCTGCCCACTGATAATAGGACATTGACGGGGATTTTACCTAAAGAGCTGCAGTTCAGCAGCTCCGAGTGGGGAGGAAGCAATCCTTGGAAGAGGGTTGTGCCCAAAGCCACTGTCTCCCTGCCCCACTAAGCCATCCCTGCACAAAGAGCACCCAAAAGCAACGATGAAGTGCCCCAGGTCCCCAGGCTGGCTTTGCCACAGCAGCTCCCTTCTTCTCCACTAACCCTTGTCAGCTTTAACTCTGAAAGGCAAACCTCCCTCCCCAGCTCCTCGGGATTTACATGAAAGCAGTCAGTGGGGAGTTCTTTTCATTCATGCTGGGCTTATACTTCTAAATTATAAAGTGTGTCAAATGAGGATTTAATTTATACTTAACAAGACAACGTTTGTAAATTAATTATTCATCAGCTGATAACGAATAAACATTTCCCCTTTCCCTCCCTCCCCCTTTTTCACGGTGTTTTCACAAATGCACCTCACATGTAAATCTATTCCATCTATTCTGCAGTACTACAGATGTGGCAAAATATGTTCTTCATCCTCAATTTTGTTAGCGTGTTGCATGGTAACTAATGCAGCCAGGCACAGCATTATGAATTTAATTGTGTGCAGCACCTCCTTCCTAAAGAGGGAAGGGAGGAATATTCAACATGTATTTGGACTATCACCCTCGTGGGGTTGCAGTCCCCTGCTCTCAGACAGAGATAAGGAAATAATTTGCTGCAGTGAGGGAGGTAGGGGCTTAGCCCTGCTTGCTGGAAATAACAGCACTTCAGAGGTAGCAGAATCGAGCCCCTGGTGAATGATGGAGGCCAATTTTGCTCTTTCTATCTTCATTACCTGTAAGGAATCAGGTTGAGGTGATGCACAATCCCAGCAAAAGAGCTGTCATCGAGTTATGCTACAGGATTTGGCACACAAGGGCTTAACCTCACATACACCAATGAGAGGTCTCCAGCACCTAAACTAACCCTGACTACACCGCCTCTGACCCCAGGCAGCTGAAGCAGGTAAGGCAGCAGGTCCCTGGATGAATGGCGTGTCTCCATTCACTTTGGTCAGGAGGCTACCATAGTGTTTGGGCTACATTCTCAGTGTTTAACCCCTCAAGCCTCATGCTTGGCTTGGTGCAAGAAAGGAAGAAAAGGACATTCAGCTCTGACCTCAAGGAGGAATCTCTGGGCAGGGCTGGCTCCATCCCTGAGCTCAGAACAGAAGCACTTTTCCACTCCCACCCATGCTGGCTCTGGTGGTCACTTCACGGACATCCACAGGACTGAAAGACACTCAGCCCCGGTAGCTGGCAACCACTTTAGTTCATCATTTTCTGAGAGTTAAGCATCCCTAAAGGAAGGTGACCCAGAACTCTAGGTGTCCTTGACACCCGTTAACACTATAATCTGTAGCAATAAAGCCATTACAACACAAAACTAGGAGCAAATTCCTCCAGCACAGAACCAGTCAGCAAAAAAATGTGAACCCAAAGTCTCCTCTGCAGGTCCCTGCTGCCACAGCCCTCCCCACAGACACGACAAGAGAACCAAAGTGGTTCATTGCAGCAGGCTCAGCTTAGTGATAAGCCAAGGGCACCTAAACACTATGTTAATGGGAATCTAATTGGGCATCCAGATCCATGACACAGCTTGGAAAGCTGCGGTGCTGTGGGTGATAACTCTTTTGGCTTGAGGTGCGGCTGGCTGGCACCCAGAGACAGCAAGCGGCTCTGGAAGGACTCATGGCCAAGCACATCCTTTCCCTGATGGTGTAAACAGATCTTCCCACCACCCTGAGAAGCACCAAGTGTCCCAATCCCACCCAAAGACAACAGGTTCATGGGGATAGGGAGGAAGTCCCAGTGCATGCAGCATCTGGAGCAAACAGCTGTCAGACCTAATGGTCCCACTTCTCTGCAGCGTTTCCCTCTCAGCCCATCCTCTTTCAACCAAGCCCCATCCCACTTCCTATCATTTAACTACCTCCTAGCTTCATTTCTAGTTACTGCCACATTTTGACTGGCAGAGCACAGAGGGTCCTTTCCCCAGGGAGAAGAGAATGTAAATTTGCTCAGCTACCTTAATGGAGAACAAGACTGCCATTCTGGTCTACAAATGGTAGAGGAAATCACTTTACATTTCTCCCCCCTCCAAACTTGCCTGCCTTCTGCCAGTTCCTGAATGTTCATGTTATTTATGACAAATGATTGATGAGGGGATGCTGAATTCACACCCAGCACAGGACATTTTCAAATCACCTATTCATTTTTAAGGTCTGGAATCAGTTTTGCATCCTGATGTGATTCATCATTTGGAGGTTGAGCAGTGGCTACGCAGGGCCAACTTCCAATCCCTGACAGAGCATCAGCAGGCTAAAGGAGTGATGTGGTGAGTAGTTAACCATTTGAGGAGTGAGCAGAGGATCACAGGACACCAGTATTCAAACTACACTGCTTAAGTTAGAGCCACCAGGTTGTCAGGCCATGCTATAGCCCTCTGCTTCAGATTACTCAGACCATGCTGGTCCAAGCTGATAGCCACAGTAATGCTGCTGTATTTAAAAGCAGAACTAGGTTTTTATCTTCTACATAGCCTGGCTATGTGAAAGAGAAATATTTACATAAGATGCTGTCATCATAATGCACCTAAAAGAGATCAGTGGGACATTTCCCCTCCAGCAAGCTTCCAGCCTACATGAGCCTCTCTATCTGTGGCAGAGAGAAATTTCACCATGGGCTCAGGAGAGATCTAGCTGGTTCCTTCCTTCAGATATGTCCATTTCCTCAGGATGCATATGGGAATAAAGAATGATCAGGCATGTGGGTTGGGCCTGATAGCTGGGAGAAGGCAGAGCTTCCCAGATTGGAAGAAGCTACATAAAAAGAGGCAAAATGGGAATGACATCCCCAGCAGACAACCTGTACTTTAGGTTTGATGCCAGTCTGCCAGCAGCTGGCACAACCCACAGAATGACTTAATTCATTGTATCAGCATGGAAAAGCAAATAAACACAAAACAAGTGAGTGAAGCAGCCAGATATAGAGGTGACACCATCACAGTGTTGCCACAGCCCCTTTCTCTTGCTTCAGGAGACGCTATAGCAAGATTCAGCCTCTTTCATGAGCAGGGGGAGGTATTCAGAGGACAGATGGCAAAAAGCTGCCATTCAAGTCTACGAGACCTAGGTTTAGTTGTCCTCAGTACTTTTAATATCAGCCCAGCATCTCAGGGAGAAAGGTTTTAAAGCTTAAGGGCATCACAGATTCAAGTTTAGGAAGTTGCCCAAGGAGTGGTAAGGTAGGGAAGGGAGGAAGAGAAGAAGTGCCCATAGCGAATCTACTTGGAGAGTCATATGGAGGTGTCTTCAGATCACTGGTGACTATTGGGATGCAGCCAGTAGCATCTGGGCACTTCAGAGAGACAGTTCAGCCAGTTATGAATGATGCCATGAAGTCCCTTAACTGTCTCTGTATCAAGTGGTTTCCCTCCCTATCTGAGCAGCTCCTTGCCATGCCATTCCCAACAAATGACAATCCCTTCCTCACGTGGGGAGGCTGCAGATGTGCAGATTAGCCCTGTGGCAGCAGCTTCCCCAGCAGATACAGGCAATTCCAATTGCCAGTCCTGCCTTGCTTTAATAGCACAGGGAGCCCTTGGGATCCTGTGCAGTTGTGGAGCCCCACTTCATGAAGTGTAAAACTTCTGCTGATGCCTAGAAAGAGCCAATCACATGGGCTGAGCTGCTCTAGGAACAGTCAGGGCTGCCTTAAGCAGCACTCTCCCAGGATTCTCTGGTGTGTTGTAAGGGTTGAGTACCCAGCAGCTCTTCTCCTTGGTGGGGATGGGTGTTGTTATTGCCCTGCATCCTGTTTCCACAAAAACACTGAGAAGCTGAGTATGCCTGAAGTCCTATACCTGCAGCCATATATAGTTGGTATTAGCTTGGTGAATCTAAAAACCTGGGAGATTGGGATGGATGCATCCATCACCACGGCGTAAGCTATGTTTCTTAGGAAACCAGACTAGCAGCAGTGCCTGGTATCTCCTTTTAGCAGGAGATGAACTCTGGATGCAAGAATGGATTTTATAAGCCACTCTATTGCTAGTACATGTGATCCTGCAACAGGGAGAAGAGCAGAACTTTCAGCAGGGGTAGGAAGGGGTAAAGTAAGTGGATGAGAGGGAAAAAGAAGGAACAAAGATGTACACTGTGGTTTTGCATGGTTTGCTTGGTCAGTGCAGAGCAGACAGGACAGCCACCTACAACAAAACTCTAATGCTCTACCTTCAGGAACAGCAATAGCCAGGGACGTGGGTACATCCTGCACCCTTCCCCCTGCACTGCTCCTCTTACGTTGCTGTGGCTTTGTGTCCACACACCCACATGGGATGGAAGGAGCTTGTGGTATCTGCTGGCAGCCAGGGATGACATTCACAGGGCTTGGGCTGTGGTTGAGGCCATCCCTGCTGGGCCTCCTGATGGTTCCTCATCGTGTACCCAGCCAGGTACCCATCTGGTGGCTTACGAGCACATACTGCCCAGAGGCACATGCTCAGTCGTGGCTGGCCAGAAGGGCTGCTTCAAAAGGCTCCCTGGGGCGGAAGAGGTACTGCACCTACAGCACCTCCATACCCAGAGGGCTTTGCTCAGTGGAAATTTTCTACTTGGGAAACTAAAAATAACGTGCTCATCCTGAGAACTGCCTTCTCCAGGGGGCTGGTTTTGTTCCTGCTCTGCTTTGCACTGACAGACAAGAAAAGCTAAATTGTCCTGGCTGTACCTCTCCTGTCCTCTCCACCCCACTGCCCAGTGGGCCAAAGAAGTCTGCTAAAAGCAGTCATGTTTGTTTCTTTCTAAAAAAGGACTTCACAAGGAAATAATAATGTAAGTTTCCTGTGAATAACATTGTAAATATTGTGTGAATAAAATAATCAACAGTTGCTTTTCAGTGCATGGCCTGGGGGCTCTTCAGACCAAGCGTTTCTGCAGCTCCCAATCCCATAGGGTCCAAGCCATAAGTAGAACCTGTCAGAGACATGGTGCCATCAATCTAAGGTGCTGTGTGCTGGAGAAGAGCCGTGGGACCTGGGGCACCTTCTGTGCCCCTCCCCAGCACTGAAGGCCAGGCCTGGGCATCCAAGTTTCACACCATCAGACCATTGCCATGGAAACCATCTCCAGGTACCTATTTCAGTCCTCCTAGGAAGTGTTGCTCCCCTTCCCTGCCACCACCACACTGGCTCACCCAGGGTAGTGCAACTTGCCTCAGGCATCCTGTGCCCACGCACTTCCCAAGCAGGAGAGGTTCTGTCCACACTTTGCCAGTGGGGACCACAGAGCATCATTATCCTTCTCCCTGAGTTCATGAGTATGGTAATGTTGCTGAACTCTCCAAGGGCACTTCAAGACCTTTGCTCCTAACCAGGGATGGCTGTCAAACCTTTGTAGCTCCATCTATCAGCAGGTCAGAGCACCTCTTCCCAAGGGAAGGGAAACAAATCCACCTCTTCCCATTACAACATCACCTTCACACCATGTCCAGCCAGTACAACACACCCTGCCAACAGCACCATGCCAGCTACATCCCGCTCTCCCAGCTGTTGTGATACCACGACCCTGCAGCAACGGCCCCACTCACCATCTGGATGACAGACACCGGCCCGATGCTGTTCACGTAGATATCCACATCGATAAACGTGGGCTTGACTGTGAACAAAATGAAACAGGTAATGGTGAGCTGCGACTGAGATTATTTGCGAAGGGCTGAGGACCAAGGGAGCATTTGGGATCAGCGTGGCTCCATCCCACCAAAAATCCCAACTACAGCATCCACAAAAGCATGGGAAACACAAGACACAGCTGGGCCAGGTGACTGGGGACACTTTGTCAGGGGACACTTACTGCCAATGTCAGGCCTCAGCTTGTTGTCATAGTTCTTCAGCAGCGAGTTGAGGATCTGTGTGGCATCAGTCTCCTGTGCCTTGGGGGTGAGGACCCAGGTTTTATTGATGCTGAGGTAATCATAATCATATTCCTCTGTGCTCTCACACCTGAAGCAGAGAGACAAAGGAGAGAGAACATCACTGTTGCATCTCTTTGGTGCTCTGTGGAAGCAGGGGCACAGCTGGGTTTGAGAAACATTAAGGAGGAGGATGCAGCACTGATAGAATGCAGAATGTAAGGACCTCAGAGACTCCTCTCAGCCATACTGATAAGAAGACACAACTCACCTGGCACCTTTGCTCACTTCAGGGTCCCCAGACATGCAGAGTCAGGACTAGCAGGCATGGGGTGACCCACAGACTCCCCAGCTCTGTTTGGAGACACACTGCCAATCCCTACCCTCCCCTGTGGTATTTCTGTCTGTCCCAGCCTGGCCCTCTGCTGCCAGTGCCAGCAGCTCCTGCTCCAAGCTGCCTGTTAACACCATATACCTCAGCTGCTCTGCCTGCACCTCTGATGAAGACAATGGTGACCAAACAGCATTTTGGGGGTGCAATGCACTTACAATAAAAGCACTTCAGAGAAAAGAGGTCCTAAAACCACTAAGCATGCAGCATGCCCTCTGGTTTGCCAGGAAACCAGCCATCTGCCCAGCACATATCCTTGGAAATTAAAGCCTTATGCAAACTCCTCTGCCCTCAGGCCAAGACCTGCCACAACCCATTCCCTGTACCCACCAACCCTTCCTCCCCAGCCTTTAATTTAGCACGAGCTCCCATTTAAAGATGCTCCACCTTCCTGATCTTCTAGTTCCAACCCAGCAAGGAAAGCTTGCATCTTCCTTTGAACCACTTAGCAACAGCTTCTCCCACTGCCTTTCACATCTGCCCTCTCTAAAGCTTTTGCACCCTTCCCTTTTCCTAAAGGAGTTTTTAGAATCACAGAATGGTTTGGGTTGGAAAGGATCTTACGACCATCCAGTTCCAAACCCCTGCCATGGGCAGGGACACCTCACACTAAGCCATGTCACCCAAGACTCCATCCAGCCTGGCCTTGAACACTGTCAGGGATGGAGCATTTATCACCTCTTTAAGCAACCAGTACCAGCACCTCATCACCCTCACAGTAAAGAGCTTCTTCCTTATATCTAAACTGAATCTCCTCTGTTTCAGTTTATACCCATCACCCCTTGTCCTATCACTACAGTGCCTGATGAAGAAACTCTCTAATTAAATTAGGTCCACATGGTCACGAGGGGGAATTCTAACCACCTGCTGCTGCTCTGGGCAGCTCATTCATGAGCTTGTCCCCACAATGACACAGCCGTACATGGGAGAGAATGCTGAGCATTCCCATGCCCGGGACACCCCCTCTATGTCTGCCATGTCAGCGTGTCCCCCCCGCTCCAACATCAAAGGGTCTCACAGCAGGAGCTGCCATTGTGTTGACACTTCCCAGCTGGAGCCTCGCAGCTCCAAGGTGCAATGAGGCACCATGGATACACAACCCCCTTCAGCGCCTGGAGGATGCAGAGCCTGGCAAAGGCACTTGAAGGGGGAAAAAGAGCATTAAATTGACACATTGCAGGCTATTTATCAGGTGCTTCTGTTTGAAAACCTCTGCTCAAACTTGCTTTCACAACCGCTTTAAAACTCTTTGCATCTCCCCAGCTTTGAGGTGCCGGGCTGTGTCCCCCGACAAGGTCTGTGCTGCGTGCAGCTGCCTGCCTGCCGCCGCACATTAGGTACTGGTACATCAGCTTGTTGTTTCCTGTCTGATTGCGCTGCACTTTCTAACGATGCTTAAGGAGTCTTAGCAACACTGTCAGGATGCGCTTCCCTATGTGAGCAGTGGCAGCGCGGGCTCGCCTGGCTGCGTGCTGTGTGCTGTGCGCTGTGTTCGTGTCTTCGGCATGCAGCCGAGCTGATGGCTCCGTGGCATCCCCAGGAGGCACAGGGGACCATTGCTGCACCCTCCCAGAGATGCAGTCTGGGGCTGGCCCCACTCCTGTGGAGTGCAAACCTGTGTCTGTGCCCACAGTCCAGCTCGGGCCAGAGGAAGCAATCCTAACTGCTTCCCTTTGCTGCCGGTGCTTGGGATGATGCAGATGCCTCTATCAGAGTAGGAATGGCTACATGGAAACCTTGTCTCAGTGTTCCCTTGACCCTACTGAAGCCAGCCCAAGACAGGTCACTTGCTGGCACTGAACTCCTCATGTCTCCCTGCCCAAATAAAACCCAGGTCCTCCAAGCCCTAAGACCACAGGGGAGTCTGAAACCCCACTGTGGGGATGAACAAACCCAGGCTGCTTACTCTGACCTTGGGCTTCTGTCTTCCCCCCGTTCAGTGTCACTGATTAACACCCTAAGATTTGGGGTAGCATTTCCAGGGAGTCACATCCCTGTTACAGATGCTGTGACACTACCAAAAATATGCTTTTTGCTAATGCAGCTAATCCTGAGCTACTAAACCATACTAAGCCATCTTAGCATAAGCAAGCCAGCTTTTCCTGGAGAAAACATGCTTTTGCTGGGTGTCAGTGCTCACACAGCCGCACACCAGCTCTTGCTGGTCAGGAGTGTGACTTTTAGGCCCCTCTATGCGAGATTCTGCCTCCTCCCCAGTCTCTCTTCCCAGTGGTCCCACTTCAAGGAAGGAAGAGTCCAAGAGCTATTACAGAGGAGAGGAATTAAGGTGACATGTGCGTGTCCCCCCACAGCTGCTAATGGAAATGTCACAGTGCAAACCTGCAGTGATCCCAGCGTGCTCTGAACACTTGCTGGCCCGGCAGCATTGTCTCCTGTCACAAAGTGACTGGCTCGGTGACAGGGAACAGCCAGTTCTCATATGTCTCCATGCAGCCAGGAGGAAAGGCAGACCCACATCTCCTCACCTCCACTGCTGAAATGTCAGAACATCCACCTCACACCTTCAACATCCCCTCCTGCTCAGCCACGGGGCTGGGATGAAGCTATGGGCATGGGGTGGGCAGGACAGAGATGGGACATGGTGAGGAATCCCTTGCTCTGACACACACAGTCAGGGCTGTGGCAGCTCCTGCTGGTGCCCAGAGCAGGAGACCTGCACGGCAGGGAGGTGTCCTTTCAGATGTGCTCACATGTACGGATGAGGTTGGACAACCCTCCTTGGGCAACCCTTGGCATTACAGCAGGACAGTGCCTGCCTCGCCTCCCCCATTCTGCTTTGCTTCAGCAAACACCGGTCTTGCTGAGGTTTCCAAGCACACTGATGGTCAAAGTTAAAGCCCCCTGCAGAGCTGGTGGCTGGCTCCATCCCCTCAGCGCACAGGCTGTGTGACTGGTTTCACTTGGCAGGAAGAGGGGAAGAACAACATTTGACATGAGCCCAGTCAGACATACCTGACCAAGATGCATATCCACTACTACTTGCAGCCTGGTGCATTAATGAAGTCTAAGACCAGTAAATTAATGGTAAATACCATGGATGCAGACACTGGGCCGTGATTGTCCAGCCCCTCTGCAAACACAGCTCAAAGCCTGCCCTGCTCCAGAGGAACAGACAGCAACAAAATGCAAGAGCAACATTTCCATGGTTGAAAAGCACTGGTCAGTCCCAGTTACCACATGCTAACATGTCCTTCCAGCCAGCCATCCCAACGGCTCCAAGGGTTGTAGGCACAGGGATGTTCAGGCAAATAACTCTAAACTAGAAGCAGGCAGAGGATTTAAGGATGGGGGCTCACTAATCTGTACCCTACCCATTTCACATGTTCTTGTACCTCTCCTTTCACAGCATGCTCTATGAAGCCCCAGTGGTCAAGCCTGCACGTTTTGAACCATCTACCCAGCCCAACTTTCTGGTGGTGTGATGCTGTGCAGGGATCCTGCCTTCAGGGCTCAGTTAGGTGCCTTGATCCCAGCAAAGGCAGTGCCCTGGAAATGCTGGTAATCTGGTTCTGTGGTAGGGGGACTGTCCAGGGATGCTGAGTCACCCGGCACAAAGCATCCAGCCCACTCCAGCACGAGGGGATGGGGGGGTCTTGCAGCTGGGTGGGAGAAGAGCTCATACACACATGCAGCATCTGAACCAGGCTCCTCACCCCAGCACCCACCATTAAGTACAGAGCAGGTGAGATTCACCCCCTGAAGCTATAGCCAGGAAGAATGCAGTGAATGCAGAGTGAGACCCTGACATAACTTGCTCCTTTTCTCCTTCTTCTCCCACAGGCTTGTTCTCCTGCTCCATCACCCCCCCCCAACATGCACAGACTCTGGCAAAGTGGGGCTCAGGGAAGAGCTACACATGAGGGACTGGACAGAAGGGAAGCCAGGACAGCCATGGGGTAAATCTTCCTGCTCAAGGGCATGTGAATACATGACTTAACAGCTCCTCTGTGTGATCTTGCAGCTTACCACTCACCCTCTCATAACGCAGTGCTCAGTGTGCTGCAGGGATGGTAGGACACAGGAACGGGGACCACCACAGACCCTCCCTCTAGGTCCTCAATGCCCCCCAGCACCAGCACATTGGGTGTCAGGGCACAAGCCATGGGGCAGCTGTTGCTGCCTCAACCCCAGGAAGGCCAAGCCCCAGATGGACATGCAAGGATGGACATTGTACCTGCATCTGAGGTCGGGTAGCCTTGGCAGAGCAGACTGTTAGTAGCAGGATTCATGCTCCCTGTCCCTGACTGGATTTGTAATGGGATTTGATCGGCTTTAAGGCAGCTTATTCTGCCAATTAGCTTCAACCAGTAAAATCCCTCTCCCCCCCAAGCCCTGGGGGGAACAATCTGCTGACAACATGTTCTTTCCCCATCTAGCCATTTAAACTCACCAGTGGGGATAGGAAATGTAAAAATAAAACAGGGGAAAAGAAACTTGAAAACCCCCTTGTGCGTGGGGCCTTTCATTGCTGTTTACAGGGAAGCACTAGGAACCGCGGGCCCTGGGAGAGAGCTGTCACCTGCCTGCCCCACGCTCCGCTGGTGGCATTGGGCTAGCATCGGGATCCTGCCAGCACCCGGAGCTGGGACCTGGGGCCAACCTGTAGAGTGAGGCAGGAGCCCGCGCTGCCCTCCTCCTGCCAGGTTGCGAACCCTGCAGGGTCTTCAGGGGTGCCAGGGAATGGAGTGCAGGGAAAGGGATGCAAGCTCCTTTCCACCCATCCCGACTCTGCATGGAAATAACCCGGTGATGGATGGAGCCCTCAGGAGGTGCTTAGCACCCCCTGGTCCTGCTCTGGGCACCGCCAGAAGGGGCTCAGCCCCCCGGCAGGATTTAGCCAGCGAGGTGATGGCGGGGTGGAAAACGGGATGTCCTCTTGATTCCCGGCATGCGGAGAAGGGGACATGGGGTGCAAAGGACACGCAGGCAGTAGGTGCTGCCGCGAATAGACCTGATCCTGCCTTGGGGCCGGCTGGAATTAGCGGCTGAGGGCACAGGGGTGCCCAAACCCCCGCTGAAACGGGGGTGGGGGGTGGCATAAGGGGGGCGTGAGGACCGATGCTATGTCTCCAATCCCCTCCCCTCCCATTGCCCCGACGGGTAAACTGAGGCTGGAAGGGGCATCCCGGTTGGCGGGGGGGGTCTCACCTGGCTCGCAGGACCGGCCCGAGGGCCAGGCAGAGCAGCAGCACCTTCCCGGGCATCTCGGCGAGGCGAGGACCGGCCCCGGCGGGGGGGGGCGACGGCGGCGGCCGCGCTTCTCCCGCCCCGGCGGGGCTCAGCGCGGGGCCGGGCGGGGGGCGGCGGCGGGACCCCCCCGCTGCCCGCTGCGCCGAGCTCCAGCCCCGCCGCCGCCCGCCCGGCTCCGCGCTCCGAGCCCCGCTCCGCGCCGGCGGGGAGGAAGGGGAAAGTTGGGCATCTCTTCACCGGCGGGGAGGGGCCGGCGCACCGTCCTACCGCCCCGCGCAGGGGCCGGCTCCCCCCGCGCCCCCCCGACGGCCGAGCGCCAGCGGCGGGGGCCGCACGGCGGAGTCAGACCCGCGCATCCGCCGCTGCCGGGGAGCCGGCACCGTCAGCGAGCATCGCCCGCTCCCCCTCTGCGCAACGAGGCGCTTGGTTTCTCTTAATAGTGGCTTTTTTTAATGCACATCAGTGGGTGTTTTTCCCTAAAAAAAAAAAAAAAAAAAAAGAAAGGAAAGAGTGAGTAATTATTGTTAAAATATGCAAAGCGTCAGCTCCCGCTGGGCTGAGCTGCACAGGGAGACGCTGCAGGGAGCGGGTCCTTTCCCACCTGTTGGGGATGCTGTCCCGCAAGAAAACAGCCGGGACAGAGCATGGGTAGGAGCTGCGGGACAGCCGGGGGCGCGGGTGGGCTCTGGGGTCAGCCTGGAGCGCTCTGCTCTTAGGTTTGTGCCTAGCGTTTCTTTGCACTGCTGGCATCTGACTTGTCAACAGCAGTAAGAGTCCATTCTGGCGAGTGCGGGGTGACAGTGGCTTGGAATAAACTTTGTGACAGGTACATGAGGTGCCAATAATTGTCCTTCCCCATGTGGTTACACAGCGTGAGCTGGAGGAGCCCCTGTTCAAGGGGCCTGGTCCTATGCCTCCAGAGGGTTTTGGAGTGCTGGTGACAAATGATGCTTTGGTGCCATCCCTCTGGACTGGAGTGGGACTGGGAGCAACAGACTTTCTTCCCCATGGCCCTGTCACAGCCTTCCTCATGTGAACATGGACAAATCACTTTCCTGCTCTCCATCTGCAGCACGCTGGTAACCACTGTCCCATTTGCTCAGCTCAGCAGGGTAGGGAGATACCTGTTCCCTCCACACATTCAGTGCCTAATAGCCAGGGCCAGCCTCGGTGCGGACTAAGAGCGCTGCGGAGTCCAGGCAGCAATATCGCAGCACACCTGGGTGATTTTTCAAGGCTCTTCCTCCGCAGGCTCTCCCTTGCTGATTCTTGCAATGATCACCTTAAGCCCTCAAGCATGAGATCTGAGCAGCCTCAAAGCCGTGTGAACCAGCTGCAGGCGTCGGAGACGGCATTTCCCTGTCAGAAGCAGCTGCAGATTAGGTTTCTTTACTGCACGCAAAGAAGGCAGCTCTGGGATGGCTGAGTTCACAGGAAGCACATGTCAAAAGAGTAAATAATGAGTATCAAAGCAGCAGTGAAGGTGAAAAGAGCCCTTTAAGCTTCAAAGCAAGCCACCCGATTATCCCAGTTCTTCAGGGATCCAGGTGAAGCTGAAGTTGGGAAAGGTGCAAGAGGAGCCATAGGGAGGGCATAGCTGTCAAGGACTCCGGTCATGAACAGATCACAGAGCATCCAGGGGTTTGTGCATGTGCTCTCAGCTCCCCCTCAAGACACAGAATGTGAAGTGGTATGTGGGGACTGATTTCTTTTGATCACCCCCTCTGCTACCTGAGAACTGAGAGATATGGGGAGGGCTGCTGCTTGGAGAGCTGGAGATGGTCTGAGCAGCATTAGGGAATCACAACATCCATTCATGATGCTGTTGTGGGGGGCACCTTCCAGGCAGTCTTATGCACTAGGAATAGCCAAGCAGCTGTCCTCCCTGGTCTTCTCCTTCATCTACACACTGCTTTTCAAGCAAAACCCATATTAATCAGCATCATAGCCTCAGTCTGGGAGAAACCCATTTCAAATCCATGTTGAATGATTCTGACCAGGAAAAAACACTCTCAGTCCAGATGCCAAGGAGGAGAAGATGTCCTGCACCAGCGTTTGGGGAGGAAACAGCCCCTGTTTTCCACTTTGAAGAGACATCTCTATTGAGATCTGCTGTCACAGGATGCTCCTAACTTAAACAGGGGATGAAATATTTTATTCAAGGTGCTTTTTGTCCCTTCTGGTATTTCAGTTTAACCAGCAAACTAATAAAACTTGTTATTTACAGAGTCCTCATGAGCTCAGAGCCTGAGGGGGCCACACTGCCACAGTAAATGAGGGTTTGATCGTGAAGTCCTCACCGCAGAATTCAGCCCTGGGACATGATCCCAAACCTTGCAAGGATGGCAGTGCTTTCAGAGGGAGCCCCCCTATAGCCAGAAAGTCCTGTATGAGCCTGGGCACATCTGCAACCCTTTCTGAAAGGGTTCTCTCTCTCTGTGAGGGTTCTCTGTGCTCTCTCCAAAGCTCCTTTGCACTCTCAGTCATGAAACCTGCGCTGCCGGCTCCTGTGTTTGTGGCTGGTGAGATGAAGGCAGGAGGCAAAGCTCTGCCTTCCTCTTCCTTGTGCAAGGAGCTGCTGGCTTCTTGCCTCAGGCGATGCCAAAGACAAGGAATGTCCCTCTCTAAGGAGACTGATTTTCTGGGCAATTTGGGAGTGCTGTAATATAGATAGGTAAATAGGAGGGTAAATAGATACAAGTGGAGAAAAGTATTAACCCAGTAAAACTCAGGCTCTTGGCATTCACAAACTCCTCCTTAGACACGTCTTTCAAGGGTGGAGGAGCAAGGACCGGAGGACCCTGGGCAGAGATAGATCCCACAGGGCTCTGCAGAAGCAGATCAGGCTTGAGCACACTGCTGGCAGAGCTGGGGACGCCAGGACAAGGAGCTGCCAGGGTATCTGCAGGCAGCCCCAGCCAGGGCCATGCAGCAGGCAGCTCTGAAGGGCTGCATGGAGGTGAATTCACCTTCCCCTCCTCCCATCACCGCTCTACGTCATCTGTCTGAGGACAGAGCACCGTTAGAGCCACTGTCCTTGATGCTCACTCTCCTCCTGGCAACGAAGCGGGGCTTGTGCTGTTACACAGCCAGAGCATCCTCCGGGAGCAGCACGGGTTCACAGGCTGAGGTTTCCCATGGATCTCCTCCCCCTGTCCAGAAGAGCTGAGGGCTCTGGCAGAAGGTCAGGCTGCGAGTCTCCTACAGCAGCATCCTTGGACTGAGTATGCTGACATGCCTGGGATGCAAGGGGTAAAGGACATCCAAGGAGCAGCTGGATACAGGGCCCCTTTGGAAAACTTGGAGAATGAAAAACCCTGTGTAAGCCTCAATCCTTTTCTCTGAACCGGGGCACGTCCTGCATGGGAGAAACATTTGTTTTCTGTACCAGGGCATTTTTTCAGCATAGCCAAGGTTTTGTCTTTTCCAGGCTCACTGGGCAGGCTGGGCACAGCAGCAGATGCTGCATGAATAACTGCTCCAGCTGGACTCTGGCTTCCCACCTTTCAGGACAGCGATGATATATGAAGCAGACAGGACACAGTTTAGTTTTTAGGTGCTGGAGTGAACTTGTGGTGCTGACAGATAAAAAAAGTGTGTTTGAAGCCTGAACAAACATGATGTGAACATTTCCCAAGGAGAATGAAGGGTGTGGGAGGACAGCATGGGCCGCAGCAAGAGCTGGTGCAAACTGTCCCAGAGGGTGACAAGAACGATGACAGGAGCAAGATCTTTACTTTCATCCTCTGCTGCTACATCAGGCCAGGCCTGAAGGAGTCTCCACATCCCTTCCACTGTGGATAGTTCCTCTTCAGAAGTAGTTGCTTGGTGGGAAAGGATCACCAAGCTGATAGGTGAGCCGATCCTGCATGTCAGAGTGGTTCTTGCTGTCATCTTGAGTACGGAAAAGATGCCATTTCCCATGTTTTTATGGTTCTGATCTTCTGGCACTTTCCCTAGGTTGGGGTTTAACATGTAATATTCCTCCTAGAGATCAATACATGAAAAAAGAAAACATACGTAGGGACTGTAATGATAGGACGGCGGATAACAGGTTAATCTTAAACAGGGGAAGTTTAGATTGGATATAAGGAAGAAGTTCTTTACTGTGAAGGTGGTGAGGCACTGGAATGGGTTGCCCAGGGAAGCTGTGAATGCTCCATCCCTGGCGGTGTTCAAGGCCAGGTTGGACAGAGCCTTGGGTGCCCTGGTTTAGTGTGAGATGCCCCTGCCCATGGCAGGGGGTTGGAACTGGGTGATCTTAAGGTCCTTTCCAACCCAAACCGCTCAATGATTCTATGATTCTATGAAAAGGTTGGGGAGGGGAAGAGAATTAGCAGCATTTGACAAAAAAATGGGAAAATCTCAGCAAATTGAACACCAGGTGTTTCAATACTATTTCAAATGGAATTCACAGCTATGCCATCTGATGTCATCCATCCAGTACAGGACCACGAGCTGGCAGTTTGGTGTGTCATCCCCAGAATAACTCCCAGGCAGTACATCCATATTTTAAATACCAGTTAACTGCTGACACAAACTTTGGGGACATGCAGCTGCGGGAACAGGAGCAGCTGCTTCTCTTCACTGTAGAAATGTGGCTGCTTCTGGATGGAGACGCACTAGCTCCTCATCAACCCACGCCACGGTGGTTCATGGGAGAGGAAAAGGAGACAGGAAGGTCATGGAGGCAACAAAAGCTGTCATTGGGATGCAAACTATACTTCAAACAGTGATTCCTTCCAGAGGTGACCAATAGCTTGGAAAAATGGTCTCAGGGCTCTCCAGAGGACCTGCAGGATTCAGAGCAGAGCCTACATCTGCAGAAGATGGTGCTCACAGCCAAAAAACCCATGGATGGACCTGCCTGACCCTTTCCATACTGCAGCTCTGAATGCACAGATGAGGGCACATCACCACCCATTGGCATCCCTAGCAGGATGTAAGAGACTGAGAGAGGGAGGCACAGTTGCTTTGTACTGTTATACCCATAGGCATTTTTGTCCAGAGATGTGGCATTGCTCTCTACACTGGCTGGGGAATGTTTATGCACCAGTAAATAATGGCAACTGCCCATCTGTGGCCACGTTTAGCTGTTGCAATTACAACTGTTTCCAGCAGCGGATCTGCACCCTTCCTGTCCCACCTCTGCCTGGTGGTTTGGTGTTTGTCTGCCTGAGGATAACATAGAGCAGTTGGCAAGTGGAGAAACCTATGAAAGCAGCTTTCCTCCCACAGCATCCCTCCTGTGGCAGGTACCAGATGATCTGGGATTACACAGACTGTGTTGTTTTTCTGTTACGGGACTGACTCTGAAGCCCCAGGACAGATACCTGCAGCAAGCCCATATTCTCACACCTCCTTCCTTCTTGGAAGCTATAAGGCATTTCCAGGGTCTCTGCTTTCCTCCCCTTTGAAGCTCTGGTGTCCCCCCAGCAAGAGGGAAAATGCCCTTTTCGCTCAAGTGCCTGAACTCACAGGACACATTTTGGAGGGGCTGGGTTTTGTTGTGCTTTATGGAGGCAGTGCTTGGGACTGCAGCTCTGCTGTCCCTGGTGCCACCCCAACAGGGTTACATTAGCAAAAGCTCACTGGGGAGGTGAACAGGCTTGGCACATCTTTATGTGCCTGGAGCAGCTCATCAGCTCCTCTTTCACCTCTGGCCCAAAGCGTCATTCATTCAGGAGAGAGATTATCCTCTGTGCTGCTATTACCCAATCCCAGATAGGGGGAAGCAGCAGCACTGTCTCTCCTTCTTTATCTTCTTGTCCCATATGGGACACAGCAGAACAGTTGGCCCCCATGGCAGCTCTGAGAGCCCCCCATGGTCATGTCACCAGGACTCCCTCAAGTCCATTGCAGAGCAGAGCTGCTCTCCCAGTGCATACTTACATGCAGCAGCCAGCTGTTCTCTGCTGCTGGCACTGCCATTTGCACCCTTTCCACCTCCACATCCTTGTGAGCACCCATGATGCCTCTGTTTGCATGCGTGGAGAAATGCCAGCAGTTTCTCAGCTCCAGGATCTCCCATGAAACACTGACCTAGATCAACCCTGTGCTGCATACACATAAGCTGGGGCTGTGTTGCTGTGGCTGCTAGGCATGGTGAGCCCCACTCAGGTACCCCCTTTGGGATTATACTTTCCAACCAAACAGTTCTCACACCTCATTGAGTGGAAAACCAACCCCTGACCAGGAACGCAGCCGGTGCCACAGTGCCCAACATCCACCATCACCCTCTGTTTTCGCCCCCCTCATCCAGCCCCTCCAGTTGCCGAAAGCAATCAGTGGCAGCTGAAGTGCAAAGAAGCCGACACTGTGAGCTGCGGTTCGCACTCGGTGCCCTCCAGCTTCTGTGCTCCCAAAGTCATCAGAGCAGAAACGCCTGCACACACAGCGTCCCTCTGGAAGAGAGATGCTGGCAGTAGGATCTGGTGATTGCCAGCGCATCAGGAATGAGAAACCTCCTAATACTCACTGAGCTCCAACCTTAATCTTGTTTGTCGCTGTTAAATCTCAGAGAAGTCGGGCTGGTGCATTGAAAGGAGGTAAAATAAAAAGAGGTGGATGAAGTATCTTCGGAAAACTGAAGAGAAATAATCTTCAAAGGTTCCCAGGAGCCTTCACGCCCCGGCCTGGAAAAGAGGAACAGATAAACACTGAGAACAGCAGCGGGAGTCTTGCTGGAGTTGTTTTTTAGTCTGGTATTTTGTGAGAGGACAGAGGAGTTAAAGCTGGAATATCAGAAAGCAGTTCTAGGGGTTGGGCCCTTCCCCTGGGACCCCATCCTTGGCAGGCTTAGGTCCCCAGGACAAAGCCCATTCCTATTTCCCTACCAGGAGACATCCAGGCAGGGTATTTGCTGCCCATCATCCTGGGCTGTCAGGGTAAGGAGCCAGGGCAACACAGCACCTTGCTCCCACCACCCAGCCTGGGGCTGCCTCACCCCTTCTGCATCCAATTGCCTTGCAGCATCCCTGCAGCCTGCCCCATGCCAGTATCCTCTTACCCTTGTACAAGGGACATGCATGGAGGCATCTCTCCTCTCCTTGTATCCTCCCCTGAGGCCTGGGGCGTTCCTGCAGTGGAAGCTGCTTCTGGACTGTGTACTTGTCTCTGCTGCTGAATCCCTTCCTCAGTTTACAGGTACTTTCAGCCTCTCTGACAGCCCAAGGCAGCACATGTTGCCATTAAAGAAGTCCCAGTGATGTAAGGTGCTGCTCTTTCACTCTGTAAAAGGATGTGTGTGTGTGTGTAAGAGACCAAGGATTCTCCCTGGATACTCCAAGTGCACCCCAACACAGCACACCAAGCATGCCCACCTTCACCCCACGCTCTGCAGAGGGATGTGCCCAGCAGAGGCTGTTTGCAGAAGGGATTACAATGCAGAGATGTAGACAAACTGAACCAGATAGTGTCCATGTAAGCAGTGTGGGATCTAATGGGGGTCCTGCACAGTGGGGGCAGCCTGTCTGCAGGCTCTCAGCTCCAGGCTCTGAAGCAAATTCTGCCTTTGTCATTGTCCATCTATTTGGTGGTCAGAGGACTCCTGTCTTCTAGGAGGCTGGTAGAAAATGCATTTCTACAGCAGCCAAATTCAGCCCCCCCCCCCCAAAGAGCGAGCCATAATTACACCTACACAGCTCTCCACCCTGTGCTAAGCTTCACTCCACTGTCAGAAATGCACCCGCACCAATAGAGTGGATATGTTGATTAAAAGTCCCCCCAAATGAATAGATCAAGAGAAATCTGCCATACCCCTGCAGCAGGGGTGAAGTGCTTTTTAATTAAGGACAAAGAGATGCAAATGTCCTGAATCATCACAAGCAAATAGCAAAATAACACCTGTCAGAGTATGAAAAAACAAGCACTCGGTGTTCTCTTGTGATCAGCCCCGAGATGGCCTTGAATGTGGAAAAAATGGAATTCCACCGAGGGCTGGGAAATGGAATAGGCTGGGAGCAAAGAAAATGGCTCGGCAAAAACAAACTCGGATTACTCGCTGGTGATTCTGGCATGGGAACGTGCCAGTGCAGCTGATGCTCTGGGTCCAGAGCATCCCTGGTCCCACTCCGAACCACTCAGGCACCACTGAGCTGCCCATCCTGGCTACGGGCTCCTTTCCATGGCAGAAAAGCCCCGCTCCTCCCAGGTGCAACATCCCTGTGGAGACCCTACAAAGCCCGTAATCAGGAGCACGCAAATAGCCCCAGTCAGCTGGGAAGAAACGACTTAATGCACACTGAAGTGCTCTGCTGGAGGATGAGCCTCGGGGGCTGCTCCGTACCCACCCCCTCGCTGCTGTCAGACCTGCCCATGCTGAAGGAGAGGGGGATTTAAGTCTTTCTGGGTAATGAAGGCAACAGGGTTACATGTCTGAGCCATACAACAAGACCCCAGAAGCTGTTCTCCTTCTTATTGTGCGTTTGTGAGGCATCCTGGAACATGCAGGAAGGGTCCTGTATGTGCCCAAGAGCCTTTATTATTAAGATTGATTACAGGAGAAACTGACTGGAACGGATGCCTGGGTGCTGATGCTGCTGGGCAGAGCAGGCAAGGCATTCACAGGCTGATCAGGGCAGGCAATTATTTTCTCAGAATAAAAGGATTAAATGGGGAAGTTTGGGAGATTCTTTTGCATTTTGGAGGTTTTCATTGCTTGCTTTCACCTGAAAACACTTGTGTTCAGGTTAAAATATCAGACATGGAGGGTCCATGCATGCAGGCCCCCTCTGGCCCCCAGCTGCTGGGCTTTACCCCAAAAGGGTGGCTTTAAGCACCCTCCAGCTTAATAACAGGGCTGAGGCCACTGCTGTCCCCACTGCTGTACTGGAGCCAGAGGGGGATGAAGGCCAGGAAAGGCAATGAAAGGAGTAAGTGTTGGGAAGCATGGCAAGTGCTAGTGCAGCCCAGAAGCAGTGACAAAGGGCCAGGGCTGTGAAAGGAAGGCAGAGTGAAAGGGAAATGCCTGGAATAATAAGTGCCGGACGGATGCCTTTGAAGGAGACTTGGATCTTGGGTCTCCCGTGTGACCTACTTAAAACTGGCGTAATCTGATGAAGGAGCATCCTCCCACTCTAAATATAAACTTCACTCCTCTTCGTTTAAATTCCTTCCCTCTGCCACCCAAGGGCAGGACTTTGGTCAACAACTGGGTGCAAGACACTGTGTGCATTCCATAGGTCCCAGAGTCCTGCAGAAGGGATTCTCCCTGCCCCAGGAGGGATTGGGAACCCAAAGAGGGTGCTGGGCTCCTCTACCTGTAGAATGGGCCAGGCAGCAGCACAGGGGCTAGCACAGAGCCCAGAGGGACAGCACTGGCACTGCAGGGTTTTCAGGCAACCTATTTACAAACAGGAGCAAGCTGTACTCCACTGGGGATTGCCTATAGGGGAATTACAGCATGCACTGCTGCCAGGTAGCCATTCCTAGTGCTAGCTGCAGGAAACTGCTCATCAGCACCCAAAAGTCAGGGTTCTCCTTGTTTATGTGTGATTTGGAGTGGAAGGATTCTCATTTTAAATGAGCCACAAATCCGATAAGCAACAGTCTGAGGCATCTAAACCACTGGCAGATTTGGGCAGAATTTGGGAATTAGTTTAAGAGAGAAGGAAACCAAAGCCAAAGCCACACTCCAAGGAAGGACAGCTGCAACCCAAGCACTTTTTTTTTTTTTAACCTGTTTTGAAATAAAATGTTTTGCTTAAGAATGCCAAAATGTTTCATCGATCCATTTTCTAAATTAAATGCTTCAAGTTTTTCCACATCAGCACAGCATTGTTCGTTTAAAACTTGACTTCCTTTAAATAGAAAGGGTAGAAAAAGAGCCACTGCTTTGGTTTGAACAACGCACTGGGATGACAAGATGAATCTGTTTCATTTTTCCTGTTTCACTGGAAAGCCATATTAAAATAAATAAATAATAAAAAGATGTTTTGATTCAATCTGAACCAAGTTTAATACATTCCTCACTCTGCTCCACAGCAATTTCCATATTGCAATGTGTATTCCCTGGAGAGCTGCTCTCACTGAAACCCCAACCCCATGCATGCCCAGAGCTGGCATGAAGAGGCTCAAACCATTGCTTCAAGCCATTGCTCAAGCAATTCAGCAGTGATGAAGTATCCAGCATGGAGAGAGCTTCGAGAGAGAAATGACGACACTGGTGGTAAAACTCCAGCACAAATTAAGATCCCTGAGCAGTGAGATGGTCAAGGCCAGAGGGGGAGCAGCGGGCATCCCAGTCCCACTCCCATGGGAAACTCAGCACATCCCTGCCTGAGAGGGGGACACTTTGCTGTCCCCAAGCAAGAGCAGCTGCCACCATCCCAGACTGTTGGGCTATAACCAGGGATGCCACATCTCTGCTCTTATCCTTCCTGCAAGAACTATAAAGCCAGGGACTTCTGGAGCTCCAGGTCCTCCCATTGCCACACGGTGAGCAAGGCAAGTTTGGTGATTATTCCCAGGAGATCAGGCTAAGACTCATAATATTGTTTTATCAAGGGCTGTTGTCAAGCCCTTACAGATCCCTAAGGATATAAAATTTCCAGCTCACAGGCTCTGGGGGACGAGCCATTTAGGAACCCTCAGATGCTTTATTCAACTTCCTTGCTTTGGGGGCAAAAAATGTACTTGGGATTAGAAAGGAAAAACAATTAAATTAAAACCCAAGTCATTACAGCAAGCTGCACGTCTCAGTACCACCATCAAAACGAGATGAGCTTCTTCCCTTTGTGGAGATAGGCCCTGTTAATTTTCTTGGCAGGATCTCCCATGTTAAAAGCAACAAGGCGAATGTTTGCTTTGACTTTCCAACAGTGTTTGCGAATCCTGGGAAGCTCGGGGGAGGAGGGAGATAAACTCTCTTAATCTGAAATGCTACACACGTTAATTCTTGCAAAGCTCAAATTTGGGGTCAAATCTGAACTGAGTCTTCTTGAAGCAGGAGGAGGAGGAGGAGCGGAAGATGTTTGGTGAAGAGAAGAAAGAGGAGACAGGCAAAGTGGATTTTTCTTTAAGCTTGCAGGGAGATACTAAGCTCAATAATCAGACAAGAAAGGCAACGAGCAGCTATCAAAGCAGCAGCCGTTTTAAGAGCTGTGCTCATCTGAAAGCCACTCTCAGTTCTTGTGAAAACTGCCACCTTAACAGCTGTCCCAATTAGAGCCAGCCGGAAATTTCCCAATAAACCAGCGCTTTTTTGTGTGTCAGAAGATAATTCGCTGAGTCTGGAACGCTCCGAGTTGGCTGAACTCTTGTTGAATCCAAAAGCAGGGCTCCAGCCGGGCCCCGCGCTCAGCTGCCAGGTTTGCGCTAGGAGCGGCGGCGCTGACGGAAAAGTCAATTTTGCTGAGCAGCTGCAGGCGCCAGGAAGCGCCCGGTTCCCATCATTTGTGTTTGGGATTTGGTTTGAGCTAAAAAGGCAACCGAGTTCCTTATAAGCTTGAACTCGAGCCAGCGCGAATTTGCTCATGCCATGATCCCATATGCCTGACCTGCTTTAGGAGCTGCAAGAAGGAAAACGCCCAACTCACAGTGCTGTGGGGAGTCCAATCGTAGAATGGTTTGGGTTGGAAAGGACCTTAAGATCAGTTCCAACCCCCTGCCATGGGCAGGGACACCTCACACTAGACCAGGTTGCCCAAGGCTCTGTCCAACCTGGCCTTGAACACCGCCAGGGATGGAGCATTCACAACTTCCCTGGGCAACCCATTCCAGTGCCTCACCACCCTTATAGTAAAGAACTTCTTCCTTATATCCAATCTAAACTTCCCCTGCTTCAGTTTAACCCATCACCCCTTGTCCTATTACTACAGTCCCTAAGGAAGAGTCCCTCTCCAGCATCCAAGTCCAATGCTAGAATTGGCACCACAAGGAAGAGACCTCATGGCTCTGCCCATGTCTGCATAACCCCAAGACCAGCAGTTCTCCCAGGGTGTCTCCTTCCCTAGTGTGGCCCTAACAGAAGCATCCCAATTCCACCTTCCTTCTCTTCTATTTTCTAAGGATAGTGAAAGCAGTGACTACAGTTACTAGTTTTTCCATCTACATCTTTGTAAACTGTTGTGTTACCACTGATTTTTTTTCCAGATGCCTCTGGAAAACTTCTAAAAGGAAAAGGTCAGTAAGACTTAGCCTAGGGGACCCTGTACAAAGCTTTGCACAAGCACGGAGAGACTTTAGCTAGCTGTATTTAAATTGTATTTAAAGAACTAAAAAGCCACCAGGTAGAGCAACCAAGACTCCCCTCAACCACCTTCCAAGGGTCTGCTAGGCTCTGAGGCAGCTGCTGCGGGTAGATGAGGCCCTGGGCCAAACTGGAGCTGTGTTTGCAGGGGGAAAAAAAGAGCTGTTAATACCCCGTGCACCTCCTGACCAGCAGGGAAAAGTCTTTCTGTGAGCAGTGATGATTAATTACTAACGATAATTAACCTGCAACAACAGTGGCACTGAGAAACTAGAGCAAAGGCACATGTCCCATCACATGCAGCTCTGAATGAAAACAGAGCCTGTGCCCCAAAGGGATTTCTTTTTAAAAGCTCCTAGAAATGATGACTGACACAACTGGAGCTTCTCCCCATGCGAGCTCTCCCCAGGGGCGGTTTGCAGGGCACGGAGCCTGCTTGGAGGTAGCAGCCTCCCTTCCCACACTGCTGGTTGTTGCTCATGGAGGGGCTCTGCTGCTTCACTGGGTGGCTCTGCAGGTCACCCAGGGTACCAAGGCTCCCTGTGCCCTAGGGAGAGGTGTTTTATCAGGGCCCCACTGCCTCCCTGTCACCAGTCCCATCTAGTGCCCATCACTCCCTGGCCCCATCACCATGGTACTAATGCTGCCTATTGTGCTGCCACGTACAACAAGAGAAAAAGGTAAGAGTATGGGGCTGGAGATAGAAATCATCCCCTTTTGGCTCACTGAAGCAATGTTAAGGGCTTCTTGCAAAGGGCTCTCTGAAGCTAGAAAGAAAATAAAAGGCATCTGCCACATTCTTCATTTCATCTCGCAAGCTGTGAGATCCCACCCCTCTCACTGGGGTGAGATCCCTGCTGACATCACTGCTTCCTACAGTGCAAATGGGCTTGAAACTCTGCAATCAAAGTCATCTGCATTGACTTCCATGGCCTGGTTTCTCTGCCTGGATTCTCCCCATCCCTGTAGCTCCCCTGCCTCTTTGGAGTGGGAGCACCAGTGCCTCACCTAGTTTGGGGGGTTGCTGTATCTGTTTCCTTCCCAGGGGAAGAAACCGGAACACCGATACCGGATGCCAGTGTTCACCTGCAGTTTAGCAGCACACACACACACAGAGCTGCTTTTACTTGACCCAGTCTCAAGGCAGAGGTGGATGTTTCCCCATACACCGTTTCACATCTCTGTTCCATTGCAGGTCTCATCAGCAGCTTGCCTGTCCATGGGCTCTCTATTTCCTACCAGACTGGCTCACACAGCGGACCTTCTTCATGTGCCCTAACCAACCTGCCAAAGAGCTTGGACCCCAGTGGGCTTTCCTGTAGGGCCAGTTGCTCCAGTGGTTGGAAGAAAGTGTCCCCAACCCACTCACTCCAGAAAGGGCTGCCCCCGATTTGTGTCCTGCTTGGAAAAGGACCACAACAGCATCTCTTCCTCTCGAAGAAAAGGTCTCCATGGCAGCTAGAAACAGTGCTAGCATGACAGTAAGTAAGACTTGATTTTCTCTGTTCAAGAACTTGATTTTTTTTTCTCTTAGAGAAAATGCTTCTATTTTTGACAAAAGGCCTTTTTGAGGTATGAAAACCTCTTATGAAACTTCTCCCACATCAGTGCTTTACATAAACTATTTTTCTGTAGTTGTGTTATTCATTGCACACATTTTACACCAGCATGAACTAGTTTATCTCCAGAGAACAGAGACCAGAGCCAGGCTATGGGGCAGGGCATCCTGCAAGCCACATCCTCTGCAGGTCACCTTGTCCAAGCCATGCCTATCCCAAACAACACTCCAGCCTGGTGTGATTCCTCCAAACAGGGCAGAGACATGCTACAGAGAGAGAAAAGGGTCACACCAGCATAAGCATCACCTCTAGCTGTGCAGGCAGAGCGTAAACAGACCAGGAAACATCACATGGATGAACCCTGAGCCACAGCCGGTGCTGGCAAGAACTGCAAAGGTAAATGGTGTGATGCTGACATACTCCAAAAGAGCCCATGGCCCCAGAGCCCATGCAGAAAGCAGACAGCTACACCCTCGCAAGGACTAACAGTGTGACGAGTCATCGCATTAGTATCTCAGCCTTTCCTTTCCTCCGAGCCTGAGGTGTCAGGACCGATAGCAGATAGTTTGTTTCACAGCAGATATACAGCGATAGGTCAGGGGAACAAGTGAAAATGCCACCTTTGAGGGGGATTAGATCATTAAAATGTCACAGTAGTACCTTGGGAAGCCAAGCAGAGAGTCCAGGCACAGCTCCTTGCTCCCTCTGCTAGGAGAAGAAAATAACACCTGCCAAGCGAGACCAGGCCTTTCTTCTCTAAAGAGATTACTATTTCTTTTGTATCACCATTGTTTCACACTGCTCCTCCAGCAAGGGAGTCGTGATCTCATTTTCATTGACACAAAGTCTGGTTTTAGGGGAGTAAAAGCTTTCCCTCAAGCCTGGACTAGAGGCAGAAGGGAGCGCTCTAGGGACAGCAGCGCAGAAGGGAAACCTCTACACCCAAGCTCCCATCACACCTGATGAACATCACATTAACAGCAGGGCTATACTCAGGTTATTCCCTTCTCTACCTTTGCACCCTCAGTGCTGTTTTCCCAGCAGCGATGAGGCTTTGTGGGTTTTTGTTTCTGCTCCCACATCCACACTGCTATTTCTCATCATCCGAGTGCCCTAGAGACCTGCCTCCCATCGTGTGAAACGTTGTCCACTGAAAAATATTATGGCTTGGGGCTGTTTGTGGCTCTAAAGCTGTTGTGATTTGAGCCTCAGGGATTTCTTGGTGCTGAGCTCCCCAGTGGTGTAATGGAAGAAATAATCCTTATCTTTAGCACATGGCCTTAGCACTGAGGGACCCTGTGCTGCTATCATCGACCACTGTCCTCATTAGAAATTTTCTTTCCAAATATATATAGCAGGAGACCTGCACAGTAATAGCACATTTAAGAAGAGGCCACAGTAGGTAATGCCAAGTCCTCAGTGTGCCTCATGTCCCAGCGGCTGCCCAGAGGAGATGCTAAGGAAAGGAGCAGACATACAGACCCTTCCTGCCTTTCCAGGAGGACCCTCCATGTTTCAGCAAGTCATTTTGCATGAGTTGCCATTGTCTTGTTGTCTCCTTGCCTTTCCAGGCTTCCGCTCCCCCCTCTCCCTTAGCAGGGAGAGGAGCTGCTTCCCATACCAGATCAGGATGGAAGTGGAACCAAAGAATGACTTTGGCTGCCTTTGTCAGGCTTCCTTATCTAGATAGCCAGTCACAGGATGGCAGCAATGCCACCGCTCCTGGCTTTTCTCTCCTGCTTCCCCTCCAGAGGGCCAGCTCCACAAGCATTCCCAAGCCTCAGAGCACTCAGCTCCTCCAAGTGCTCTCCCCTTTGCTCTCCCCCTGCACAATGCCTCAGTGCCTAATTGTTCTAATAGTTTTGCAAAGGCTTCATTCATCTTCTGCCATAATTCAAGCCTTTGTTCCCTGCTGGGGTGCAGAGGGAATAAAGCAGCGTGAGGACAATGAGAAATTAGACACTGAGGGGCAGATGACTGCTTCCCTTTGACCGAGCACACAAGGAATATCAAAGCTACCTGGGTTTTTGTTTGTCAACACCAATCTGCTCCAGGCAAGATAATAACCACAAATGCACAGGGCTGGGCTGCAAAGAATGGGAAGGGAGCGCACTATTGTGCCTGGCTGAATGGTTCGACTGCTGGCAAAGCAGTGACTTTTGCCCACCGATTATTTTTTCCTTGCAGATTACTTCATTGGTTACCTTTTGTGCTCCCCCTTCTCTCTTCACAAGCATCATTTTACTCAATTTGGAGGATATTTGAGTTTAGGTGTGAACAGGATGGTGCAATTCAAAGCAAGGACTTTACGAATCCAAACCCCGGCTTCTAAAGGAGGCATTAACTCTGCCCCGGTGTCTGACTGCAGCAGTAGAACTCAAGTTTTCGGCCTTTTGTTTGCACTCGTTATTTTTAATGAGCCATTTCCACCTCGTCAGGCACAGACTGACCATTGGGTTTGCCTGTCTACAAAGTGGTGTCTGTGCCATGGATCAGCCAGTGAAGCACCAGCTTGTCCTTTCCTGTCGTTGACTGGATGACGGGAAGATTTTTTAATCTGAATCACAGAAAATAAATGAAAAGTTTCAAAACCCCACCAAATTCATATTTATTTATGCTAGAATTCATTGTCCTTTTTGTTTGCAGCATATCTGAGCATCAGGAGGATTGTGGCTGTTTCACAGTTCTCTGACCAGCTCTATCTCCAGGTAGAAGAAATAATCTGGAAAGACCTGGAGTCACACCACACAAACAGGTTCAAAGCAGGGAGACATAAGAAACAGAATATAGTCACAAATGAGGCTTTGATTCTCCAGTCCTTCTGCTGTTACAAGGATAGGGAGAGAAGGATTGTTTAACTTTGAAACTCCAAAACAGCCTTGGTGTCCACAATGGTTTTAGAGAGTGGTTGCAACACAGCAGGAGCCAGGGATTAAGCTCTAAATCCATGGTTTGTACCTGAAAAATCTGTCCTGATCACTAATAAAGTGAATTCTGTGCTCTCAAGAAATATTTATTTACATCATGCCCAGCAGTAGCAGAGAGCTTTAATGACTGGCAGTTAGCAGCCAGGAGCAAAGCCTAAGCAGCCCTTCATTTTGAGCTTGAAGCACCCCTGCTGTGCAGAGCAAGGGCAAAGAGAGGGTTGGAATAGCTAAGGGATGCTGACTAGGACAGAGGTGCCTCCTCAGAGCCACGACAGCAGGGAAGCTGGGGTCAGGGCAGAGGGAGGCTCAGAGCCAGCATCCCCATGCTGTCCCTGACGGAGACATTAAGTGGGGGCTCCTGCCCCCATTTATGTGAACCTCATTTATTTCAAATGCTGCAGAGGGGAGAGCTGCACTGTGCAATACTCACTCAGCTCCTGCTAAACAGGCTCTGCTCTTCTCTAACTCCTACAAAGAGATGAGGACCCCTCAAGTGCAACAAATTGTGACTCTGAAGCCTGTAAGACCAAGGGCAGGGGTGATCACTGCTCAGAGGGAGGGTGACAGTCAGCTCCTGCTACTGAAATTTTGGCTGGGAAGCCACTTTACACAGCTGGTGTGAAAACTACAGCCTGGACAAGATTATTGGAGAGCTGCAGCCCTTACAGGCAGTAGGAAAGCAATGGAGAAAGGGGAGCAAGCCTGTATGTCACATGAGTCCTAGCATGTTCTGGGTTTCCCAGGCTGATGTGAACCCAGTTAAGCGCTGCCCTAGAAACCACCCTTTGGTGTACTGCTGCACATCCCAGTGGCCACAGAGAGATTCTGGCATATGGGCTTTGCTTGGAGGAAATATCACCAAAGGCATTCCAAAGATGTCCTGTGTCAGGCACCAAGCAGCAGGCACTGAGATACTTAAGATGGGATGTAGTGCATAAAGTTCAAGTGTATAATTGTGAAACAGGTAGAAGATGGACAAGGATCAAGGGTTCACCTTCTCTTCTAATGCAAGCACACAAGGAGACATCGAATAGAGGAGGAAAATCATAGCCCCAAACCTAAATGAAGTGGTTCTTTATACCACAATTGAACCAGGAAACTCCTTTCTGCAGGGCATTGTGGACACAGCTGATACAAATTTAAGGAGCAGCTGGACCAACTCATAGAACAACCACCACCACCAGAGTTATTAGAATAGAATATTTTCCATTAGAAGTAGTTGGACCTACAATAACCAACTAGTCCAACTGTTCAACTTCATTGCTGGCTGAAAACTAAAGCAAATTAAAGGCATTATTCAAATGACTCTTTACCAATGACAGGCTTGGGGCACCAACCACCTCTCTAGTAACCCTGTTCCAATGTTTGGCCACCCTCTTGGTAAAGGCAGACTTCCTAATGCCCATTCTAAACCTCCCCTGGCACAGCTCTGAACCATTCCCACACATCGTATCACTGGGTACCAGGGAGCAAAGATCAGCACCTCCCTCTCTACTTTTACTCAGGAAGCTACAGAGAGCAATGAGGTCACTCCTCAGCCTCCTTAACATAAGGATAACAGTTAAGCATATGCATGTGGCTTTTCCAGGCAAGTCCCTGAGCCACAGATTGCTGGAGGCTGGGAGAGCACCCTGGTGAAGCTCTGCAAGATGCATGAGGGTGAAAGAGAGCCTAAGATTATAGGAAGAATCTGCTGCTCGACTGCTATCAGAAATCGGACAGTGTTTAGACAAGGCTTTGGGTTCTCCCGGTACAGCAACTCTTCTCTGCCTGCAGATTGTGAGCCCAGCAAACACCTGCACTAACCTTGGGTTAATTTTAGGAATACCTGCCTCGTCTCCTGCATGTAGCTGGGCAATATTTTTTAAGTAAACAACTTTGCTTTAAATAAATGCAATTTCGAGGCATACGAAGTGATGCAAAAATTCAGGTCAAATTCCCTGAATAGCTTCTGCCACCACAAAAACAACAGACACTCTGAAAGGTTGAGGAAATCACACGGAAAAGGTTTGAAGTCCTTCAGAAACACTCCTTTTTCACTATCTCCTAAATGCTTCTATTTCAAGCACTTCCCATGTACACTAGGGATGGGTTCCTTGTGAGCCCGAGAAGCACAGACCCAATTTGCTTCTCTTCCCTGGGATTACATCCCCCTAAGAGCTCCCTCCTCACCACCACACTCCATCGTGCCGTGGTGATCTGCTGGCACCCTGGAGAGCTGGTGCAAGTCACAGGTGCTGGATCAGGACCTTGAACTGGCACAAGAATTCCCATTCCAGATGAGTTTCATCTCATCCTCCTTCCACCCCAAATCACCAGCTGTACCTGAGCTGAAACACCTTCATTTCCCACATGTCTTGAAGAAAACTATGTTTTCTATGCAAGAGCTGAAGTTTCAAGGGATTCTTTTAACTTTGGCAGAAAGTTGCCCCAAATGGCCACCCTAATCCAGGCAAAGGAAGAGACACAGCACTTTAGAGGGTATAAAGGATGCTGAAGAGGCTTTGAATAAACACTAAATATCCTGGTAACAGCAATGCACCAGGTTCTCCTTTAACACTATGATCTAACCAAAGAGCTACACTGACCCAACCTTGGACGTCCCCTTGGAGACCATTTACAAGGCTACACAATCAAAGACCCCTAACCAAGGTGTTGGCACGATTCAGATGCCAAATGGTGCCTTTTGTGGCATGCCTTTGGGTTTGGGTTGATTTTCACTTTGAAAGGGACTCAGCACTATACAGCTTCTGCAGTTTTTGACAGTGTCTCCAACCTGGGAGCCTCCCTTCAGAAGCCCAGGGTTTCCAGCAGGAAATGTCTCCCTACAACCCCAGTTCATACTAACTCATACCCAGAGGGGCTAACATCATCCTGGTTTGATTTGGAAGGAAACCACAAGCATTCATAAACAGATTTCTGACTAAGCATGTAGATATCTAGGTCTGAGTGAGAATCTTGGCTTCCAGAGTATTTTGACTAATGCAGCACTCATTGACCCAAATTTTGGAAACCAAGATGCTTATTCATTCAGACTGGATAAAACACAACACACTTGGGATGCATTTGAAGCCTGTTCAAGGTTGCTCCCATCAGACCTGCTTTTGTCCTTCTTCATACCACCCCAGCACCTAAGTCTCCTTACTGGGCTTACCCCTGAGGGCCATTGTTCTATCTCCTCTTGCAGGGAAAAGATCTCTTCTCTCCAGAGCTAAGTTTTGGGGAAAAGGCAGCATTAACACATTCTCATTGTGTTTAACTTCCATTATTTTTGTAGAGTGCCTCATGAAACCTCAGTTCCTCTAAAAGTGTTTTCTTCAACTAAATTCGCCTCCATTTTCTTCAGACAATAAATGAATTTTGTTTACAAAGTACTTCAACAAGACTTGAAATTTCATTTATGGAAAATGGGCCTCAGCCTTCCAAGGCACTTGAAACCATGCTGAAACATGGCAATTTCAAGCACTTACCTGTCTCCTTCCTGCAAGTCTCCAAATCAAAGGTTCCCATGACAACAAAGCCCACTCTCGGTCCAGCAGAATGAATTGTTTGTACCTGACGTCACCATTAGCCAGGACCCAGCAAAATCACACAAATGAGATCCCCAGACAGCAGGGCTGCAGAGAACCCCAAGAAGCAGCACAACAATTACACTCTAAACTTACCAAAGGAAGGGAAATGTCATCCAACTCCCCTTTAAAACAACAGAGCAAAAGGATGACCTCCCCCCGTTACCCCCTCAGGGCTACAGGGGCAGGCCAGCTCTGCCCTATCACAAGCTGGGCTTGATTTCCACCCTGGGAGGTGGCATAGTTGCCAGCACATCCCAGCAGACAGCCACTGATGGTCCCAGTAGGGATGCTGACTCCCAGCATGCTCCCAGGAAGCTGGTTTACATCAAACTGTCTACATGGAAACCCAAAGAGGAAGAGGTGTTGCTGTTTTGGGTGAAATGCAGTTTCTCACCACCTTGAGCTCCCCATGCCCTCTACATGATGCACTCAGAGCTCCTTTTCCTCAGCACCTGAGGCATCTTTACCCCACATAAAGGATCTCTCTTCATCCCGGCTCCTTACCCAGGCAAGCACCACACCAATATAAACTTCTCTACCCAGTTGCTTTGGGATACTTCTCTTTATAATCATGGGCAGTGGATCCAATCTTCTCTTCCCAATGAGGATGTGAATGAGGTCCTCTGATCCTATTCAATTGAGGGTTCACACTTGAAAATGAGTGTATTCAGGCAACAGCTGCTCTCCAGCAGAATGAGGGGGAGCCACTCAGCAATGAATTGCTACAGATGGTCAGTCAAGTGTAATAAATCCTCCTTATCAGCCCTGTCTTGTTACCCCTCATAACTTAAGCTGGGTGTAATAAGGCAGTATGAAGGTAAAGGCTAGCTTTACAGCCAAAGTGAGGATTACAGCCTGACACAGATATTTAAAGATTCACAATAGCAGAAAGAAATTGTAAGGGGAGCCTAAACAGCTTCCCTTGAATGCCAAGAGATGGGCTCATGAGTTATGGTCATTTCCTAGGCTAATGTATAGCTGAGTTGAGGTCAGACTGGAGATTTGCTGCTCCTGGGTTTCTTGAGCAAGAGTAACACCTGCATGTGCTGAAAAAACATGTTCACTGACTTTAGAGAAGGATTCTGTCTACATTATATGCATGTTTATATTTTTAACCCAGATCTCTGCATGCTTTTCTTTCTGTCTCTGGATAAACTCAGAAATACCATTTTGTCTCCTGCTCTCTTTCATTCTTCACAAAAGCCCAAGAAGCACATTTCCCCTTACAAGCATCTTGCCAGGAGCCTTTGCTTTCTGATTGCCTCATTAACAAAGCTGGCCCAGACCAGTTCTTTACAGACCTGAGGTTGATGGCACCATGAAGGGGAGTTTGCAGGTGTGAAAACTTCGCTTCTTTTCCTCAGCTGTAATTAAAAATTAAAAATCTGGGTAATTAAAAATACTGTTTTTTCCTACCAGCATTGCCTCACTTATGTCTTACATCAGTCATAGGGTGACCTGAATCCTACCTGTGGTACCAATCCCCTGGAGCAGGAACAACAGCAATACATGGGGTAGACACTTGCTCTGCTGCTAACACTGCAGGGCTGGCCAGGAATGAGACCCAAGGAGCCTTGCGGTTCCAACACTGGAGATGTCTTCCTTGTTCTGGAGTCAGAGCAGGGCTGGAGCAGGCTTCTCCTGCTTCCCCTGACCAAGGGCTCAGGGAGGCTTTCCCTGATGCTGTGGGGTGAAGGAGCTTTGATGCGGTTGACACTCGCTGCTCCAGGGTGTCATTGCCTGGTCCCGATTGCTTGTGACCTCCTTAGGGGTGGAAGAGGACACCTTCATCCCCATGAAGAACATGAGGATGTGCAGAAGGTGCTGAGCACATCCATGCTGGCAAGCAGCCCCCCTTGCTGCTCTGGCTGTTGTTATCACATCACCCATTGTGAAAAGGAAAGGTGGAGGGGGCAGGAGGAAAGTCACAGCCACTTTCTCTGACCTCTGATTGCAGTGAATGCATGCTTGTGGCAGCGAAGCCTGGGATCCCCTGTGAGGGCCCTGCAGCCTGCCAACGTGTGAAGTGTAAGGGAGAATGAATCCCAGCAAGCCACAAATCTGCCAAGCGAGGGTGTTCTCCATGGAGTAGGGCAACAGCAAAGTCTCAAACCATGTTCCTGCTGACAAGCTGCTGATGGATGAGTTCAGTCAGGAGGAGCTGTACTTTGCAGAAGAAAGCACTTTGCTTACAAAGCAGACAGCATGGATGGTCCTGGGAAGAGCCCTGCCAATGGGAGCACTGGACCTACTCATCTTAGAGGGTGAAGGAACCACATAAGAGAGTTACTCCCTCAGAGGGAACCATGCCTCGATGCTGGGGTTTCTGATCCTACCACCCAAATGCATGAAGGCTACCTTAGGGCTGGTTTTGGGGCACCTCATGAGGAGGTGGTTTTGCATAAGAGGTTTCTGGAACAACCACTCTGAAGGCAGATGACCACTGTGCCCCAGTCGATCCTTCCCTTCATGGGGCTGAGCTGTCCCCACGTTACAGCCTGGCACAGGGGACACATTTACCTGTTCCCCATCTTCTGGCACCTTGGGAGCCACACATCAGCAGTGCCCCCTTGCCATTCCAACCCCATCCCCTGCCTGCTCTGAGCACTGCTGTAGAACAAGCACCTAATAATAAAACCCGGCTATTGCGCTCCTAAGACACCTGTCAGCCTGAGCACTAAGTGCTGGAGCAATAAATACTTGCTCAGCTCTGCCTCTTCTCTGCCAATTCTCTTGGCTCTGCCTGTTTTCATTAGTATTTCTTTTTCTGTGGACACTGCAATTACACTCTGTTCCTCTTCAGAGCCCTTGTTCCAGGTTCAAATAGAGAAGTGATAATGCAGGGAAGCTTTTCACATTGCTGTTTATTTTTGTCTTCTGAGTCAGGAAGATCTTTTCAGGCTGGGACCAACCCTGTGCAGTTTTGATTGAGGAAGGACTCGAGTGGCGAAAGGGGTGAAAACTTCAGGTTCCAGCTTTTATGGTTTGAACAAGTGGTGGGCTCCTTCCTTGCCTGCTCTTGCTGGGGTCGCAAGCTATGCTTCTTCCTTGGGAAAGCATAAGTCTGCAGCCTACACTGCTAAGACCTATGGTAACTCTCCATCTGCCACAGCAGCTGTGAGCCCCGGCACTCCCAAGCCTCTTCTGCCATCCGAATCTCTGAGCGAGGAGGATTCAGCTGAATGCAGCAAATTCAAATGAGTAACTTTTTTATTCAAGGTTGCAATATGTTTGGAGATATTGTCCCGACAGCAAATCCCTGGTGCAGCATCCAGATGGTGCTCTGGGAATCCGGGAAAAGGAGGGAGGGCATTTCATTCCTTCTTCAGGCATGGAAAATAACCAGTGATGTCACTGGAGTTATTTGCTTTTCTTGCTATTTCCCATGGTAATTGAGGGGGTGAAAGTCCACATTGAATATGGGGGATTTGGCTAAATTATCAATATCTTAAAGTAAAAAATAGTCAAAAACGCAGGAAAAAGTCCCAGGGGAACATGGGCTGTTTCAAAAAACTTCAGCCTTTGTTGCAGGTGATTTTTCTTCTACTTTTGCATTTGAAGAGGTTTACTTCATTTAAGATCTTTCTACCCACTGAAAAAAATCTTTCTATTAGTTGCTAAATATGACTTTTTGTGCATCCAAGGAAGTGTCCAAAAGAAGCTCCTACACCTTGCACTTCCTTGCCAGCAGAACACAGAGTCACCCAGACATCACACGTGTCCATCATACTGTGACATGCCATGGCCAGCTACCTGCTATTAGATCTCCAAAACTGGGATAGCCACAACCAAAACTGCCTACAGCAAAGGTCTCTGGACCATGGTAAATCCCAAGTCATGCCTGGAACCTGTTTGAGTGGACCAAAGTGACAGTGGAGTTCATTGTAACAGCTGAACAGCCCAGCAGGGTGGGTTGAACTGCCCACAACCTTACCTTGGCACACATTCAATTTACCACATCCAAAGACATTTGGGCTAAGGGCCTCCGTGTCCTTCGCACCACCAGGGTCTCTTTAAGGCATGATTCAGCTGGAGAAGGGTATGTGGTGGCTTAGATAAACCAGCTTCTTGGCCATGGCCTCTTCTGATTGCCCCATAGAGCAGCAGAAAGCTTGATTCATGTTGTACATAAAGAATTGCCAAAGACCTCTACAGGAAAAGCAAAGCCTAACCATGGGCCACACACTGCAGAGAAAGAACGCATCTCAGTGTCTCCTTCTTGCTCACCCGTCACAACACCACCATCCCATCTTTGAGTTGGTTCCCAAACTCCCTATCTACCCATCTGCCTTGGACATATGTAGTGCCCTCCACTCCCCTGCCATTAGAAAGGAAAACATTTTAAACATGACACAATGAGAGCTCAAGCTCTTCTATTTCCCCCTGAAATATCTATTTCTTCATAGGTAACCTGTCTGCTCATCACTGGGACAATCCCCCCAGCTGTTCAGGTAGCCTGAAGCCCAGAGGGACCGGCTCCACAGGCTCCCCCATCCCTTTGTATGTCAGCATCATTCGGCTTCGAATGGTTTGGGACAAAACAGTGACACAGATTCTCTTTTTTTAATATGAATTTTAATTTGTTTTGATCGGAGTTCGAGAGAGTGGGCAGAGTGGAAAAGCGGAGTGATTTCATTCAGTGAAGAGGTCTAGTCCTGCCTTGTGTGTTAGATCAGGTTAGTAGGTGGTCAGAAGAGTCCTCCTCCTCTTGCTGATCTTATTCATGTAGTTCTTGTTTCTGATGGTTTCTGACCTCTCTTCAGAACTTCACTGTGATTTTTGGAGATACTTTTCTGTTGCTTTAACTTACTGAAAAAGCTCAAAGCTGAAAAAAAACTGCAGGACCCAAAATCCTGCCAATTAGAATGGGCAAGTTTTCTTTTTTTTAACTTTTCTGGCAAGGGTTGAAAAATACGGTTCAAAAATACAAACAGGCATTGAACATTGCACCAAAAAGCATTTGAAACACAAATCTCAGAAAGAGAAAGAGAGAGAAAGAGAAAGAGAGAGAGAAGAAAGGTCACAGTTTCCATGAGAAATTCCTTAAGAAAGTGGCTACCAGCTAGTCACTAGAGAAAATAAAACTGACAAAAATAATAATTAAAAAAAAAGCATTTTCTCTAGTTGTTAATTATTTACAGCTGTAATAACAGGATTGTCATGCATTAAAATGCTGCCAGCTAGATTTTTTCCCATAGTGGAGTAAAGAAAGTCTCACAAGATGGAAAACAAATCAGAAGACGTACTGGGGCACAGGGTGAACCTGAGGCAGTGAAAATGAGCGTGCTCTCTGGTGATCTGTTGTAGTGTGCTCTTTCCCATGATGGGCTGCCCTAGCATGATGCTAATATAACTTCTCATAAGCACTAGGGCACTAGGGCTGCAGCTAACGAAGCAGCAGGTACTGTCACCTTCAGACAGGACGTTTGCCTGTGGCCATCCCCAGGTCAGTCAACAGTGGAAATCAAGTTGATGAAGGATACTTGTGGCCACCTGACTAGATTTAGCTCTGAAATTCCCTTATGACAACTGAGAGGAGCCCTTCAACTCTAACCACAGGCTGGCAAAGGCAATGTGACAAAGACCCAGGTTTCCCAACTCTCAATGTATGATTGCTGTTATTTTTGCTGGGTTCCCTGCAAAAAGATAGAAGAAATCCATAGATTTATCAGGGGGAGCAGAGAGCTGCTTGCAGTATAACAGGAGCCAATGGACTTAAGAAGTTGACAGGAATTTCAAGCTGCAGTGAAGAGAAAAGCCAAGAGCTTTCGAAGACTGTGGGAGCATTCTGGCTCACATAGCTTACATAGCAAACCTGGGAACAGGCTTCCCTCTTTAGGCAGATGGAAGCATTAAAGCAGAAGAGATCTGCACTGGTGTGGACCAGGACAAGGAGGATGAGCAAAGAGTTGCTAGAACATCATATTTTGTCCTAGAGCTTCAAGAGCAAAAACCAGCATAACCCCACTTGTGATGAAGGATGGCAGGTCAAATGTTAGGACTAATCCAAGCCCAAGGCTCTCTGCTGTTTGAAGGAGCACAGATCCTCATGGTGGGAAGCAGGCATAGATGCAGAAAGAACCAGCTTTGTTTGCTTATGGGTGCTAACATCTTTCATTCTTGTGGCTGGGACACTAAAATGCAGTGATGCCACTAACCACAGCCTTTCTCCAGCAGCAGAGGAAGGAATATAGGAGCTACAAATGCTGTTGCAGGATCACTGCCTAAACGTTTCTTCTAAGACAGGGGGAGACAAAAGGCTGACACTGAGGGAAGCTGATGCTGGGTACCACTGCGAGGGGCTGCCCAGCATCTGTCTTTGGTCCTGCTTGTGCTGGGGTGAGATCAGATGCAGGTCCAGGATACAGCAGCAGCAAAGGCCTATGTTTTGCTGACCCCTCTCACAATTAGCACATAATCACATATCAGCACATCCCACCTGGATGAGCAGCAAGCAGTGGACAAGTGCCAGCACTTCCCTTTGCAGAGGAGGCCAAGCTGAAGCATAGCCGCTACCTGCAGTGTTCCTCTGGCCAGGCACATCTGTAATGGACCCCACCAGGCTTTGTGCTCCCTCCTGAAGCAGATTTAGGGTGGAAACCTCACATCCCTTTGCAAAGCTCAGCTATACCTTCCCTGGTTGTGCTACGGAGTGAGGACTAATTGCTTACAGCATTCAGCTGTTAAAGAGCCATGCTGCCTTTAACACATCCTAGAGTCTGGAACAGGACAAAGGCTGCCTGGAGAAGCTGTGGTACCTGGGATTAACTTTTCTGGGTCGGTGCTGGGCAGTGCTGCCAGCAGTGACCTTGGTCCAGGCAATCCCACATTGAGACCCCAGGGCAGAGCAAGGCTCTTCTCCCTTGCTTCCTTTGTTTCCTGTGCCTCTCAAAGCCATCTGAGGACCAGCAGAGAGGGATGCACATCCTTCCAGAAGATTTAGCAAAGACAATGAGAGGGAAGTAAAACAATTGAAGGTGGCCATTTTCTCCTTCAAAGAGAAAGAGGTTTGACTTTTAGATACAAAGAGGTTGTGAGCATAAATATACACACATGCATATATATATGTAAAAACCTTTGGCTGACTGAACAATAACAAGGTCAAACAGTAAATATTTATACCTGGAAGCCATCAATCTCATCTGTGCTGTGGCCTCTTGCCAAAAATGCCTTCAGGAGCAGTTTAGCTTGATATGGAGAGAGGATTGGTGAATTGTTTGAGGGTTTTTTCTCCCTGCTTTGACATTAATAGAGCATTTAGATTCTCATGAACGTGCCTCTCACCCTTGCTGAGCCCTCCCCAGCACCAGCAGCCACCAGGGAAGTGGTATTTCTCTTCAGTCTGCAATATCCACATGGATATTTGATCGTGTGGGTTAAAGTGTGGCCCCAGAAGCACACTGTTTGTGGGAGAAGCCTTGGGGTAAGGGCTGGCCTGATGCTGTGTGGTGCAACAACCCAGTCCCACAGACCCATACTGGCTCTCCACCACCCAAACTTGCGGTAGGAGGGGTACTAGCATGTCCCTCATGTGAGACCACTGAGACTGCCTGGTCCTCTCCTGCTCATGGCAAGCTGGGAGACCACAGTAGCTGTTCTCATAGCGTTTGACCGTGATCCTTCCTTTACCAGCAGCGTGTATTTAACTGCTCTGTTCCTTCAGCAGCTGCTAAGAGGTGCTTCTGCTGCACCCTCCGGGAGAGGCAACAGCTCCAGATTTCTGAAGGTCTCCACCAGGTCATAGAGGAGCAAAGGGTCTTCCCATGCAAAGTGATCTGGAGCAAGAGAAATCCCTTCCTGCTATGTGATGCAGCCCTATAATCCTCCCCAGGGTATGGCTGAAAGGAATCCCAGATATGGACAGAACTCGAGGCAGTGGATGAGGAAAGAATGCACCCTGTGTCCATAGGATAGATTTGCAGAAAGAGGCTGGTTGTGACCTTGTTTGCATGCACAGCTTGTGTCTGGGAACAGCAAGCATAGGGTCTGCTTGGACAGGGGATGTCCTACAGCAAATGAGCTAGGTAGAACCCTGCCAGTGCCCCCGAGCTTGCAGAGATCAAGATGCAGGTGAGCTGTGCTGGCCACAGCACTTGCCTGTAAAACCTAGGGAATACAAAGCCAGGTTTGCTCATGTTGAGTTTAGTGTACAGAGGAGAACTGGGAAGCTCCATCTTGAGTGTGTCAGTCCTGCTGGATGATGTTCAAGAAGTTCTTGAGATGTTATATGGGGGTAACTCCATCAGCCCTTTGGAATGGGTGGCACCAAGGGATCACATCTCCCCTCTCCCTTGCATGTCACCCCACAGAAATGTCACAACACTGACGTGGCACTTGCAGTGACCATGCTCTGCCTCTACTGCTGAACCAGCCCTCACCTCCCCAGGGCTTTGCCCATTTGTGTTGTCAGAGGAGACAATGGGCAAACTTCAAGTGCCAAAATGTCCCTCTGATATTTTCAGGAGGAATGCCACTGCAGGCTTGGGCTGCAGTGTTTGTCCCAGGTGGTGCAAGCTACAGAACAGGAGCACAGACCAAACAGGTCACTTTTATCACTCTCAAAGACTTGTAATTCCTACCTAGGAGACTCTCATCAAGTCAGGGAGGCTTCAGACCTTGCCAGAAGACTAAGAATATTGTAGTATTAAGGTTCACAGCGAAATGAAGCGCCCATGCTGTGCACAAGTATGGATGAGACTACCAGTGGCCACATACAGATCTATTCCTATACCTGGCTAATTATAACAACGGAGCCCTTAGGCACTATCACAGCAAGCAGAGAACACCAGTGACTAGTACTAGGTTAGTTCTGGTATACTCTTACAGGAAGCTTCCTCCATCAGCAGCCTCGTGTTAGCTGGGAAGGAAATGTCCCAATTTGAGCTGCTGACAGATTCATAAAAAAAAGAACATTATCTTCTCTGTGATGTCTGCTGGCAGGAGATGTTAAACCACTTATTTATAACCATCTTCTCAAAATGCTTCCCTGCTTGGGAGCCAAACTACAAATCCTGTTTGGTTTGTTGTCTTTAACCAAAGGATGCTGGTACTTCTGCTTCCAGCTGGCAAAAAGATCCGGAGTCAGTGCCAGGCTTTGGTGGGAATAGACTTGGCTTTCAAGGCGTGTTAACGCAGATCCAGGAAGGCAGCCTTTTATCAGGCAGAGAGCAAAGTTTTTGGAGTCAGGAAGAGCAAAGATGAGCCAGCAGACGGGTGTCAGCAGCAAGCCAGATTGATGGGATGTGTCCTGGGGAGGGACAACAACCTTGGTATCACAGGGAGGGAAAGACTGGGGAAGATAGAGGCAGGAGATGCACCATGACAGATCGGATCACCCACAAGAGGGAGGAAGCTCAGATGCTGTCCTGATGCTGTGCCCAGCACCACAGAGAGATCCAGCCCCAGCACCTTGAGCATCACCCTGCAACACAAAGGCAGCGGCTGCTGAGGAGCAATGGTAAGACTTGACTTCATGAAGAGCTCTGAGAAGCTGGCACCAAGAGACCAGGGACACGTAGCGGGTGATGCATGGTAGGATGTGGCCTTTGGGGTGAAGGGGACTTTGGGGAATGCCCAGGCTAGCAGGAAACCACCTGTGCGCCAGGGCCAGCTCAAGTCAGCCAAGTCACTGATCCTCTATTTGAACTTGCCTTTGATGTAATTCTGTTTGTAAATGCAATATACTCTTTGTTACCGTTTTATTGTGTTTGGTTTGCTTTTTAAGTGTCTCTATTCCATTCACTTAGGCCTGAGTGTTATAGAGACATGAATGTTTTATGAGATATGCTTCATCTACCTTATTTAAGAAAATGACACCCGAGTAGTTTCCAAAACAGGCTCGTGGTCGGTCAGTGTGGCACTTCCCAATGGAAAGCCCAAGGAGCAGAAGGGCAATACAATGGCACTCACTACAGGGGTCTCGGTGGCGAGGGGTCTGGGGACACAGTGGGCTCTGCTGGGGAGGCCAGGCTGTCAGAACACAGTGACTGCAGCAGCAGCAGGCCAGTGCCACGGGGTGTGAAAGCAGCAAGGATGTCCCCCTTGCCCAGCAGAAGGGCTGGGGATGGTGACCTCTCCCTCTGCTCCTCCAACCTGATGCTGGGTGCAAAGGGGAGAGCTCCCAAGCTTTCCTCTCCTTGCCACCCAGCAGGGAGCCCTCAGGGATGAAAGGCACTGTTGGAATGTTTTGGGGTGTTGATGTTATGGGGGAGGATGGGGAGAGAACCAATTTCTTTAGCATCAGCTTGAGGGGCATGCTTAATGCTGCCTGCTGGTGGGATGTGCTTATGGACTGAATGCACTGGGGGCTGAGACAAATGTCTCTGTGCTCTGCTCCTATTGCAGCTGTAGGCAGGGGGAGTGACTGCACTGCTGTTGAGCCAGCAAGTTTGGTAAGGGACAGGCAGGACATGCACCAAAGCCACCCATATTGCAGGATAAAGTGCCCTGGCCTTCCCTGCTCTGTCCTGTTGTCCCCATGGATATTCCAGGTGGGGCAAATCCTATGCCTTGTGCTCAACCCTGCTCCTGCATGGGCAGGGGGTAACTAAGCTTGGCACAGCAGCTCAAAGCAATAATGAAGACGTCACCTTTAGGGTCATGAAGGCATCACTTTGGCCTGGCTGCGTGCACCCAAAACATGCTGGGGTAGCTCAGTCAGAGTGTAAGAGGGAGGTTCAGATAAAAGGGGATGCATCCCATCCTGGAAGCAGTGCTGCGGGCAGGATCAGTGCTCACCATGGGCTGGGAAAGAGAACTTACCAGGCACAGGATGTCCTTCCTTGTAGCAGGACAGTGTGTCCATGGATCCAGGCACCAGGAAGGGAAGACAAATGGCTTGGATACCACCATCTTGTGCTGCAGCTGAGAAGGGGACAACCATTCTTTTGGGTCCTTGACTATGGTGGCCAGGAAAGGAGAAAAAGCCTCTCTCCAAGGCACTGGAGGGCTTTCCTTGGAACAGTTAAGGATCGGTTGTTACCTCAATGGCTTTGTGGGCTGGCACCTTTGTGGGCTCACATGGCTCTCTGGGACAGCAGTACCACCCTGCTGTTTCAAAAAGCCCCTTCTGCTGTTCTCCCTTGGTGCTGAGGATGCTCAGCAAGGCTCAACAGGGGCAGGGAGGTGCTTGGGGACTGGCCATCCCCTGGCTCACCCCCATAGCTGTCAGAGTGGCCGCTGGCATGTCCCACAGGAACCAGCATCACTGCTGCTCTAATGCACTGGAGCAGGGATGCACCACGAGCTGGACCTGCCCAGGCTGTGCTCCTCCTTGTCAGTGTGCCTCGCTTGAGAGGTAGGGGCTTCTCTGACTACATGGGCCCGTGAGCAGTGAGATATTACTGGGGGCTGCTGAGTAGCCAAACGAAGATGAATGGGGAGCTGGAAGAAGGTGCTGTGAGAGAGAAGAGATGTCAGGAAGGGTAAGTGGATGAGGCCAAGAGAAAGCGATCTGAACTTGTTTGAACATGAACTCTATGGCTTCCAGTCCTGATGCTGAATGCATGTACCCTTACAGCCACTATCTCCTCCAAGGTTCCTGTCTTCACTTTCTGACTGACCCTGAGAAAAACTATTTCTCTGGTAGCAACCATCCCACTCTCTAACACAAATTGCCCCAAAAGTGCAGGATGGCAGACAGACCTTTCTCACCTGCTTTTGTCTGGGGAGAGACATGGAGAAAACCAGCAGCTGGGTTGGGTGAACACAGAGGAAGAAGTCCTGTAGATACCTACAAGACGTGGCCACCCTGTTCCACCCCTGCAGTGGTTCCACAGACCACAGCAGTGGTGGGTTCACCATCAGCGTTGGGCTACAAGCTGGCCCCTGCTGCACTGCTCACCTTCATCCACAGCCCAGGGAATACCACTGAGCACAAAGCACCAGGCACTGAAGATCTGACTGATGCTGGAGGCCTCCACATCCCTGAGCCCAGGCCATCTGTCATGCTAGGGCAGTCCATTGCAGAAAAGAAAGAAGGGAGTGGACCATGGCAGCAGCCGCCAGCGGAGTGGAGTGTGGAACGGCAGTGGCATGCAGACTGTGGGAATGGCAGGGGATGGAGACAGGGAGAGGAAAGCACAGGGTGACTCGGGCAGATGGGGAATATCAGACTCACGATGTTAGAGGCACAACTTGTTATGATCCTTTTTTTTTTCCTTTCATCATTAGAGACAAAGTAAAAGGAAATTAAAGCATAAGAGGGGGTGAAATTAAAATCACAGTTTTGTTTACATTATAAAAGAACAATCTAATAGGAAGAATAATAATAATATCAAATAAACAATAATAATTAAGCAAAACAGGAAAGAAGAAAGCCCTGGAGAATTCCTGCCTGGATGGTGCTCACTGATGGAAGGTTTGTGTGACCGGTTTTATTGTTTGGGGATCATTCCCTTGATAGCTGACTCCCGGTTTACGTACGTGGCCCAGTAGACTAAGTTGAAGATGGCAAAGAGGACTGGAAAGACGATGCGGGACATCTTGTCTACCTTGCTGACGCTGTTGTATGTCTTCTTACTCTCTGGGAGCTTCTCCTCTGTGCGGGGCATCTTGGGGGGTATGTTGGTGGCAGTAGCAGTGGCACCAGCACTCTTGGAGATGGTGGGCAGGCCAGGGTCCTTGGCAATGTTGAGGGCATATGTGGTGCCAACAATGTTGTAGGTGTTGTTGGTTTTCTTCGCTAGTGCCACTGGCTCTTTTTTCTAGGGTAGGTGGAAGAAAAAACATAATAGAGATGAAGTAACTGTAGAACTGCATGGAGAACATTTTGTCCTCTGAATTTACCTGCTTGTCCAGATGAGGAGATGAAAAAGGGTGCGAGGAGCAAGAGACGAAGAAGGCGGCATTGTGGAGGGGAGGGAAGATGTGGTGAGAAGATGGCCAGAACCCATGACATCTGCCACTTGAGGGCTGCTGCAGCATACAGATGTGCTGGACTACGGTGGACCAGCTACTCCATGTAAGCCCAGCATACATCAAAGAGGTCCTGGCCTGGCAGCTATGTTCTGCTGCAAGCCAAATAACTGAAGCCACATAACTGGGTTTGTTGCTTTCTTGCAGTGCTATAAAAAGGTGTGTACAGCTGCATTTGAGTAGTAGCTGCCCCAGACAGGTCACTCCTTGACTGGCAGAGTGCTACCAGGTCCATTTTGTGTATTGCCAGGTCAGTACAAGTGAATGCAGGCTCGAACTATACAGACTCTTTGTTTTCTCTCTCAGTTGGGCAATGTTTTCTGCTGCATGCAAGGTTCAGCCATGGAGAGACAATGCAGGAATGTAGTCTTTAGCAAAGAACAGCACCCTGTCTGGCCATCCTGAGGGAAGAGCTTGATTTTCTGCTTTGCTGGCCTGCTTCCTGGGCCAGGTGAGAGGAGGAGACATCACAGAAGATCATAGTTCTTGGGGGTTTTGTTGCAGAAATCCAGTGGCTTTAAGAATTTGGGCAACAACATTTGAATATTTTGCACCATATTACAAGGCCATATAATACACTGCCTCAGTGCCCCTGAATGCCACACAGGAATACTTCATAATTCAATATCATGATGTCCAAAATGCCTCTGGGACTCTTTAGAGCACCTCATGACCTACCCAAGTAAGATACAGAACAGATGGAAGGCATTTTCACTAGCCCTGGATTTCAGGATTGCTCAACACAGTACTGTCGGGCAGAGGGAAGCCTTTCATCTTGTCTTTGTATCTAGGGGTTGCTGCAAATCAAAGGAGATTAGTGCACACCTCCCACAGGGCTCCAGGGACAGCCATGCTGTCCATGCTGAAGGGAGGAAAGCATGCATAGCGAATGTCACGTGTCAGACATGATGTACCGAAGGATGATGGAAGATGCTGGACAGCTCAGATGTTAACGAAGATAAGTAGTCCGGAAGTTGAAGCTAGGCAATCACGATAGGTGATTTCATATCATATCATATAAAGCAATCCAGGTCCATCGGGAGAAGCTCACTGAATGAAATCTGTTAATAAGCAGCCACCAGGCACCCTACTCATCCTAGCACTTAGGTATTCCATAATTGTGGAATCAGGTGTCCACTGTAATTATACCAAGAGCCACTGTGAGACACAGTAATGACTCACGGTGGGAATCAAATATCTAAGCTCAGAACAAGGTGTGACTTTGGATCTCATTTTTTATTCAAAAGCAACTGAGACACAAGGTAAGACTCATGCAGGCACTTCCCAGGGGTACTTGGCATGGTCTTACATGTACATGTGAGGGAATCGTATACACAGTGATCAGCAAGAGAATGGAAGAGCGTGCAGCCAGCAGAACCTGTCCATCTCCCCACCCAAGTCTGCATTAGGTAGCAGGCAGCACCACTGGGTAGCTACTGGTACAGATCTGCCCAGCCTGCTCTGCAGAGATACTCCAAGGGCTTTAGCTTTCATTTGGTACTTCCATTTTTAAGGTGCCCACAATCACCATGGATATTTCTAGTTACCTTAGGAAATGAATTTTCTACAGTGATTTTCAGAGGGACGCTAAAACCAGACTTCTGTGCAATCTTTAAACCCTTCTCCAATAATATAACCAGGCCTGCAGCCTTGTAATAATGCCAGCAATTACAGAAATTAACTTGCTGTTAGAAGGAGGTCTAAATATCTTCAGACTGCAGACCAGACTGAGCCACTGATCAGACCATATTCACGGTCTTTTATGGGAGAGGGTGTTATGATCTTTGATGATTAACTGAGTGACTGATTTCTGCAATCATTAGAGACATGTTAACTTGTACCCCCTGCACAGCAGGTGAACTTTTCCTGCTAAAGAGCTGACAAGAAGCAAATAAAGGGCTAAAGAGGTTTCACCTTATGAAATATTTAAATATGCCTAAGTATGATTACTTATTAACACAGCTACGGGAGGTAATAAAGCAATTGATAATCAGTAATGAAATGAAAAAGATTGTTGTTCTAGAATGCAATCTGAAGTGCTCTGTGATTATTTTAGTATTAATCAGCTACGTTACTTGTTACAGGAATACGATTCCTACAAGTGACATGGCATTTTCAACCTGGCTAGCTTTTCTGCCCCAGAGCGTGGAAAGTGGATCTGTCTTGCCTGATCAAAGGCATTAGGAAACAGCAGGCTGAAACAGAGTAAATTCAGATGAATATGAATGCTGTGGGTGGTGATAGCAAGCTGCTACTCCTATTAGTGTGATCCAGAGCCCTCAAGCATCAACCTGGGCTTCTCTGGACCTCAGATCAGGCTGTTCAGGTAGTGCCCTACAGCCAGGGCCTTTTCTCCACCTGCTTATGGAGTCTTCTGCCCTAGTCAGAGCTGGGAGCCTGGGAAGACTTTGGGAAACAACCAGAGCACTCACTCCTACATCAAGGCACGTGTGTGTGCTCTGGATGTGCTCTGCCCCTGACATGTCAGGGGAAATGGGTTCAGCCTGAAGTTTACTGTGCTTTACAAATAAGTGTTTCAGGCAAGATTCTGACAATCAAACAGAGCAAAACGTGCTTATTGCTATCAGTTGTGAGGTAGCCCCCAGCCTTCCCCCTGCACCTTCATCTTTGAGGAACATCACGCCTTATTGAAGCAGAAGGGAAGAGTGGAGGAACAGGAGGAAACCCCACACTTGCTTTGAAGACTCCTCCTATTTAAAACATCAAAGTTGCAAAGCAATGCCTGTGTTTATTGCCCAGTTTGGGCACAGGGAAATTGAATTGCTGCACAAAGCTGTCACTGCACTGCTCTCCTGAGGGAAAAGCTGGTCTAGAGATCAATATGTTCCCTGGATCTTGCAGTCTGACAAGTTCTCCCACAGCACACATACTGGAAACGAATGACATTTTTGTTAAATATTCTTGTCTTCAAGCCTCTCTATTGAGGAGCTAATAACTGAACCTCTACATTAGGGGAACTACAGGTTCTGCCTATGATCTGCTGGAGAATTAGCTCTCTGCACTGCTCCTTGACAAGAAATTTGGGATGGAAGCACTGTTCCTCTGACAGGCCACTCTGAAGGTCACCATCACTAATATGTGCAGTACTTGAGAAATGCAAGGTATCTACAACTTACCATTCTAGAGAAAAGTCACTTTAATGACCTCCAAACAGCTCTAGTTTCTGACATACTTGAATCCTATAATTCAAAGCCCAGCAACTGCAGTTGCTGTTCCAGCAAGCATGTTACTCCTTCCTCATGCCAGCCAAAGTTCCCCTCTGCAGTGTGCCAGAGACTTGATCCTATCAGAGCACAGCAGCAAAGTGTTTTACACTGTGATGCCTGTACCCTGAGCAGAGCCAAAGGCTCCAAACAATGCAGTCTTGCATTAACAAACAGGCTCTGTCAATGCCAGGTTGCTGTCAGCTGCTGGTGTAACCTTTGGCATCACTCATCCCTCCCATCCCTCTGTTCAGATTATGTGGGACTGAGCCCAATGATCTTATGCTCCCTGGATCACCATACGAAGACTCAGAGGTTGGATGGAGTCAGTAATCAGCCCAACATGTCACACAGATAGCATTGAGAGGAAGGAGGTGAAATGTTGATACATGGACTCTAGAGAAGATGCTGAGAACATGAATCACAGTGCTATGGAGGGCTACAGGTGCTTGCAGTTGCAGGAGGAGAAAGAATATATGGGCTGCAGAGCATGGTCAGCAAGGGAAAGTGACAGCCAAAGCATATTTACTATAGTGAGGCAGAAAAAAAGAGATGAGCCTGAACAACAACATGAGTCTGTAAGACTTCAAACTGGTTGAAAATGGTGGCCTGTCAAGGCTGGTTCTAGTTCCTCTCTGTTGTCAAAGGGGATTGAATCAAGGATACCACAGTAGGAAAGAAACAAAGAAGGAAGAAGAATTATCCTCTGGATCAAGGGCAAACTTTGTAATTGCTGAAGGGTGGGTTGGACAAAAAGTTAGGCTTTAGTCAGTGGAAAAGGCACCTAGTGCAAATGGTGAACATGTCTGTCACTTCCAAAATACAAGGAAGAATGTCACGATGATAATATCTACAGAAGCATTTGAAGGATGCTTTGTGGTGACTTTCTCTTAGCGAAAAGACATATGAAAAGTACATGAATAGCCTGGACCTAACCTTCTTGCCACACACTACAGGATTATTGTCTTAAGGATGACAAGGATAAAGACCCAGGACTATTCCTCCACCTAATGTTTTCATGTGTCTGACTGCAGCTACTTGATTGCTTTTGTTGCTTCTTGCCACCCAGGATTTAGGACAATGTCATACAAACACAGATACAGAGCTAAAGCAGATTTTATGCATAGACATGGCATTGCAGGAGGATTTAAGTAAGCATCTTCCAAAGATCCAAAGCATCTTCCATCCTGAGGAACAGACATTTTTCTTTGCAGGGAATTCCCTGGTAAATGTCATCCTTGCAGACTTCATGAGTTTCCCAGTGTCGAAGTCACGATGCTAATAGTTGGCTCTCTGGATTCTCACTCTCACAGGCACTCAGAAAGTGACCCTGTTGGCTCCCTATGGTTGGGATGGGTGGGATGGATCTCACTTTGTTCAGACCCAGCCCTTCTGTCCTGATGTGGATCTTTTTAACAGGATATTTTGAGGATATTAGAGATAGGGAGCTTTGCTGGCTACTGAAGCGCCTCTCAAAGCCTTTGGCCTCTCACTCTTCCCCAGCTACTGCCATCTCCCACCTTCCTCCTGATGATGTTTTTAAAAATACCATCTTTACTAACAGGTTTTCCACATAGGATCCAGAAACCTCTCCCCCAGTTTGATCTGCACCTCCAGGCTGGTTGCAGCATTCTGCTGCACAAAGAGAGAGGAAATCCTTCATCCACAATTAGTGATTGCTCATGGCTGACAGGAAAGGCTTGGAAAATCTTTGGGTCAAAGAAACATCAGTAAAATCTCATCAGAGTGCGAGCTAGTGGGGGTTTTTTGTGACATCTATGGTGACATCTGCCTGCCTTTCAGTAGCCCCCAGAACCAGAACCCAGCTGTAGCTATAACCAGAACATCATCATGATCATTTATGATGCAGAGATCAGTGACTGATCAAGTTCAGCCCATCGTGTTAGATTCTACCTGAAAAAATGCTCCGTTCCACCTAAATCAGTGGGTTGGCTGAAGGGGAGAAGGAAAGATTGGAACCAACCTGAGAGAGTGAACACACTAGGGGCACCTGTAGAAACCAGCAGCTTTTGCAAGATAGTGATTTCTCTCTGAAGGGATGGGAAGCATTGCTGGTGCCTACATTTGAGGTGAGGGAAGGGCTGATGCTTATCGATTTACTTTTTTTCCATGTTCATGTAAGGAAACAATCAAACCTGGAGTGAGGATCCTTGCCATCACACCAATGAAGAACATTCTTTGTGGCTGTAAGGAAGGCTTTCCAGAGACCAGGGCTCATCCTGGGCTTGTCACTGGTAGTTTTACTTCTTGTACAAACACTTTAAAATGCCAATAGCTTTTCTTCTGCCTCCTCTTTCTTTTGTGGTTTCAACCACCTGGCTTGTCAATCGCTTCAAGAAGAGCTAATTAAAGGCTGAAACTGAGCCAATAGGCATCTTCATTGCATAGCAATTTCATTGCTTGGAAATATTCAATTGAATAAAGATGAAAAGCAAATATGGTGACACATCATATTCCCAAGCTCCCTGAAATCCCACCACTCTTCAAGGAGCTCTCTGAGCTGCAGAGACTGGAAGTGGGTTAGCCTTCTAAGGTAAAGATCAGGGTCAGCTTGAAAAAGCATCCATGAATTCGGAGTCCTTCCTGATCCTCCAGCCTGACACCAATTGCAGCAAACTTACAGAAACATTTCTGGTCCTGCTTTGTTTTCTTGTTTGATTACCATGTGAGCAAACATTCTGCATGCTCTTATCCTATTGCTTCAGCGCTATTAGCCTTGCAGTGCTGGGTCATTGAATAAATTAAGGAGCACACTGCTTCTGTGACAAAACTGAAGCTTTTGAGCCTTTGCTGCTTTTCCAGCTGTGCCCAGTTCACATAATTGCCCAAAGCTGTGTGAATCCTGACTTTTTGCTGATTTGCCAATCCCTGAAAGTAACATGGTTGCTTTGAAGACCTGTTCTGATCCTTCACTCATGCCAGTGACCTGGCTTTTCTCATCTCTAGAGGCCAGATTAGCATTATTGTTCCCAATGGAAGTGGAAGACCATCAACTGGCCTCCTATGGAGCCTTTTGCCATGAGTCTGTTTCTCAAACAACGGCTGCAAAAGCAAACAGGTAGAGAGAGTCCAGGAAACACAAGAGAGACTTTCAGCACCCTGTGATGGCTGTGGTTCTCCATAAGGCCTCTGTTCTCCTGCTTTGACCTCCATACCAGAGATATGACTAGTTGGTTGTCGTCTTCTCAAAAGTTACTGCAATTCTGCCAGGTATTTGCATACAGCCCCACCACAATTTTTAACAACACATTAAAATGCAAAGGAGAAAAATATAAAGGCTCCAGAACCAGGAACAAGGGCAAAGCTGCTTTTCAAATTGATTCAATAAATATAAACAAGGAACAGCATGCTACAGTAAGCGATTTCTCTGTGCAGCCAGGACTAAATCAGTTAGCAAGGAGGGTGCATGAGCAGGGATAGCAGTGGCTGTCAGGAAGGAAGCTGCCAAAAAGGCTGATCCCAAGTGAGAAGGGAAAACGTGGGTGATGCCAGGCACTAATTTACTGCCAGTTGCTGTTTCTGATTGCTTGCTTCCCACCCACCCTCTTTGCCCGAGCTTACAAAGCAGCAGATGTGGGCAACAGCACAAGCATTGGACCTCCCCATCACCGCACCATGCTTGCCCATGTTGGAAGAGACCTACAGTCAGGGTTACCAGCTACAGGGGACACAGCAGAGTGGAAACATCTCCATTGGTGAGGAGTGGCATATTTAGGTTTGTGTGGCAGGCTAGCAACATGGAGCGGGGCATTTATGGGTTGAAGGGAGAAGACCACCAGCAGAGCAAGACCAATGCATGCACACGTTCATGTTTCCACCAACAAATAGTCATGCAGAAGGACAAAGGGGAAAGTGGGCAGTCATGCCTCGATGTTTTCCTCCAGCTAAGCACAGCAAACAGTCCTCCAAGCCCCTCCTCCCTCAAGAACCGCTCCAGTTGAGACCTGAGCTGGGGACCCCAGTAAGTAGCATCCAGCCTCCGGAATAGCTTTGGTGCTGCATGTTACCCACTCCTGGCCCCGGCGCAGTTCTCTCATGCAGCGTTTCTTCACCGCCCCCTTCTCCCCTTGGCCACAGGGCTGACCTTCATCTCTTGGGCCTCCAGCACCTTCTTGCCATCCCAAGCCCAGCTGCGCTTGGTGAAGTAGTTGACGGTGGCAAATTCGATCAGCGCAGAAAACACAAAGGCATAACAGACGGCTATGAACCAGTCCATGGCCGTCGCGTACGCCACTTTAGGTAACGAGTTTCTTGCGCTGATGCTTAGTGTGGTCATGGTGAGGACTGTGGTGACACCTGTGGAAACGCAGCAGGAGACAAAGATGGTGTGAGACCATGCACTTGTACCCACCCGGTTTCTTCTCAAACCGCACAGCTGGCATTTCCATCATGTACATTCAGGAGCTAAACCCCAAGCCGTGTGCCCCATATTCTCCTTGTAAGTTAGGGAGCCTTACCCAGCGCAAGTCTGTGGTGCAATTCATAGAATAATATACAGTACAATAACAGCTAGATGGTTGGGAACTTCATGGATGACCAGAAACCGGCCACACATCCAATGTGGTTCTCTCAACATTATGGAAAGAGTGTCTCTTGACCTGCATGGATGAACACCTGGATCAGGGGTCCTGCCAGCACAGCCAGGACCCCATTAGTAGCCCAAGCTGCCAGAATCAGCGTCACAATGATTTATCTTTAAAAGATGACCTGTTGCAAAATGCCTTTTAAAGCTTTTTTCATTAAAGCCAGCAACCATTGCTATCCATTTTCCCCAATAATGTGCTTTTCAATTAAAAATGCATTAAAAACATTATAAAAATATTGACTAATTTTCACTTCCCTTCAGCCATACTCCTGGTAATTGAAGAGTTTCAATAACATTGTTGACAATACTTTCCGAGAGGCAAAAACCCAGGAATAAACAATTGGAGTTCTCATTATTCTCTTAATAGGAAAGCAAGGCAATTTGGGAGCAAAGACATTTTTCACAAAGGTAGGTTTTAATTTTTCAGCCATTGCTCAATCTGAGCTGCTGCTTGAGGAAACCTGTCTAATTGCAAACCTCAGACAAACATAGGAGGGAATCAAGTACCCCCAGAGAAGGGCTCTCCCCCAGTGTTGGGAGTGCAGGATACTCCAGAATCAATGCAGATGCAAGAGCCCACTGGGGGCATGGACAGACATGGGCTCTGGTGTGCAGTCTGTGGGGTTTAGTTGCAAGTGGTTCACAGATAGATGAGTGAGGAAAGTTCATCAATGACTCTGTGTGTGTCTGAGCTGGTCCTATTTTCCATGTGATTTTTCTCTGACTTTCCCTCTTTTCCATTCTGTTGGATTAAAACCACCAAAAAATAGGTGCTAAGGGGTTGTACCTCTCTTCTTCACTGTTATTACTGTTCAATGCAGCTCTTGCATTCTGCATCATGCATACCAGCTTGGTCAGACGAACCACCTAGCTCCCTGGGGATTGCTGTAGGATTTGCCTCACCAGGGAATGGAAAGCAATCTGGTGCTAACAGGAGAAGCTGGGGTCAACTGTAAATTACAGAGCTTGTTCGTGACCTGCATGTCACAAGCCCCACTAAACAAGAAAACCGTAATGATTCCCTTCTATTTCATTTAGAAGGGTGCAGAGCCACCTGTGACCCTCTCTGCATCACGTACCAGGCCACAGCATGGGAACAAGGTCTTGTGGAGAGGGTCCAGAAAGGAAGACAGTAGCCTTGTGGGTTTGTGGGAGTACTTCTATCATGACCCTTGCTACAAAGAAAATGCTTCATGATCTTTGAAGCCCCACCGCTTTCTGCCTTATTCAGAACCAGAAGCAGGTGGTAGCATATATCCCCTCTCTGCCTGGTGATTTTTGTTCAATATACTCTCTGTTAAGTGGTATCTGCTATCTGGTGGTTGGTGTTACTTGTAGGAAATACGAACCTGCAGCATCACAGCTGGTCTGTGAACATGTGTGTGTACATCCTGAGAGAAAGGTCTTGGCAGGAAAGCATGGAGCAATTCTGTTATTAAATGTTTGTAAAAGCTATTAATGTATGAGCAATGCCAGCCTGACACTTTGCCTTGGAGAGAAGATCTGAAACCAGCAGCAGGAAATAATAACAATATATTTACCAAGCAGTTCTACTGCCTCAGACCAGGAACTTGTTATGTGGAGCTCTGACCAGGGGCATAATAGCAATTTTAGAAGTACAGCTTTAAATGCCTCCCCATGAATCTATCCTCTCCTCAACTCAGAAGCCAATATAGATAAGCAGACACAGCCAATTGCATATAATTAGATGATCAATACCTTGATTACTGTTAATATTTATGGCTTGGCTTGTAGCAGAAACATGGACAAGAGTATTTTTTGCAGTGATTCAGTGGAAGCAAGGGCACTGGGAAGACACTGAGAGCTATTCTGGGACATGGCAGCAGTTTCACTGATGCTGCTCAAGGCCTGGAGAAGACCAGCTCTGCTGCTCGCTCTATTTGCCATCACTTGTGGTGCCTTTCTCTCCAACCTGAGAGGGTGCCCCATGCTCCTGGACTCACCAAAAACCGTTCGGGCAGGTACAGACTCCCTGTTAAGCCAGAAGGAGACCTGGGACAGGATGACGGTCATAATGCAGGGTAGGTAGGTCTGGATCACAAAGTACCCGATCTTCCTCTTGAGGTGGAAATGTGTGGTCATGACGACATACTCCCCTGCGGAGACAGCCAGTTAGAGATGCTGAGCCACTGGTGTTTTCCAGGATGGGGCCAGCTGGCCACCAATCCTTCTCTAAACCATTAAAGATCCATCCTGAACAAACTTGCAAGTTCTTAGGTGAAATGCCAGCGTGTGTGTCCTGCTCCTGGTTGGTGTGCCCTGGTATCTTATGGTACTGCAGGCCACCCTAACAGCAGTGCAAAGGAAGGATGGATGCTGCAGCATGCTGTTGGCACTGACTCTGCACATCCTGCATACACAACCAGATGTGTGCCCAAGTGTAGCCTTAGTGACTACTACACAGCATTTATCCTTTCAAAACACTTCTCTGGAGACGTCTTTAATTCACTACAAAATGGTTATGGGACAAAGGCAAATCAATGCCAATAAAGAACATGGCAAGAGGCCTTCCCTGCTTTATCCCTGGCACAAGATGTCTCTCCCAACCCAGTTCCCATCCCTTTTCTGCTCCAGCCCAGGGAGCTACTTTGTGGGTAAGATCCCTTAAGCCTAGAGAGATCCTAACAGTGCTTCAGTAGAATTCCAGAGCAAAGGATTGTGTTTTCTCTGACAATTCTGAAAATATTCCACCTTTCCCAACTGTAACCATCTCAGAAATCAGGGCAAGCTCTGCTATTAAAGGTCTGGGCTGTAAATCAAAGAAGCAGCCATCCTTGTTTTCTTTCAGTGCCCTACTCTTCCACTCACAGCTCTGGATGTTTCGCTGGATTATTGTGCCTTTTTGTTGTGAGCGTGGTTCTGCTAAATCATTACACACAGGAGACTTTAGCAGCTTTCTTGCCACTTCAGGTTATTTGTCTGTACGTTTTACCACAATTTAAGTAGGGAGATCGGCCAGATATTATGAGATTTAGTTCCCTGGACTCCCCACGTTTCCCCAAGGGAGATGCTATGAGTTGTTACAGACAGACACTATTAAAATCACGTGCACCAGAGAGGAAATATCCTCAAATGAAAGAGCCACTGACGCATACATAGGGGAAAATAAAAGAAAATAAAAGAAGAAAGATGAGAGACACACATGAGGTAACAGAGGCTGTCAGTACCTGGATTCAGAGGGGAAAGGAGGAGCAGCAGATGGGAGAGAAAGATGATTAATACTGGTCATTAATCAGAGAAAAAATTAGTTTGGGATAATCTTCCATTAGCTATGATAATATTTGTGTGAGCAGATGTGGTGAAAATCCCACTGAATATTATGTTGCATTTACCTCCCCTGCCCGCAATGCTCTCCGGAGGGACTGGAATGGGATTCAAGACAAATGAACCTGCAGTACCAAGAGCCAGCTGGGCAAGGTGGGCAGGTTTTCCACACAACACAACCTTCTCAGGTGCTTGAAATCCGTTTTCTAGAGGGTATGGGTAATAAGGCTCTTTCTAAAAGCTAAACCCTTTACTGCCTCTTAGTGACTGCTCCAGTTGTCCCCCAGCCCTATTCTCCCAGATGTGGCTTGAGAAATACTTTGGTGCTCACTGCCCACAGGTGCTGCCTCTATAATAATGCCAAATCGTGGCATTCAAAGGCCATGGGTCCTGGTGTGCTCGGCCCATGCGTTGCATTATGGACCCACAAGTACCTGTGCTGGATCGAACCATCTCCGTCCCAACAACGTGGCCCAGCAGGTCATACTGGTTCAGGCGAGATCCACCCTTTGCTACTTCCACTGATTTATCCTTCCCCAGTGTCCAGGTGTAGATCACCTCTGTCTTTGTGTAGGCATCTACGGAGGAGAATGAAGAATGAGGTTTGTGCTTCTGCTGACCTGAAATATACCAAAATTAGCCTGTAGCCAAATTAGTCCTTGCTGTGCATTCCTCAGAGCCACACGGCTGAGCACAGCCAAGCATGGCCAGAAACCAGGGCTGTTCAGCAACTGTTAAATCAAATGAGCAAAGGGGAGCTTGGGTTTTTGGAAGGGAGCTGGAAGAGGGGGCAGAGCACGGTTGCTGAAAGGCACGCTGTCCCCTTGTCATGCTGACTCTGCAAGGGCTGGCTCCAAGCAGAGACAAGGTAGGAAGGCGTCCAGACCAGCAGGCTGCTGGGGCAGCAGGACAGCCACAGCCCTGCCGTGCCAGGGATCCCGCAGCAGCTGGTGAGAAAAACTAAACACAAATGGGGTTGAATTTTAGGTTAAAAAGTTACAAATCTCTACCCTCACTCAGAAGCAACCCCCCTGCAAGCCCCTCAGCTTTGGAGGTGGCGTGCCCTCCCACCAAGGTGCTTTTTCCCCTCCATGACCCTGTGTTTGCCAGCCTCCAGGCAGCGAGGGAGGGCAGGGCTGTCACAAAAGAGACAGCAGGCGAGTGCTGCTGGAACTGCTGCTTAGGGTAGCACTGGGCTTGGGGCCAGGGCATCCTTCCAGGAGCTTGCGAGTTCTCTTCTCTACCCCATCCTACCTGCCCAACTCCCCATATGCAAACACCTCTCTAACTCACACCGTCACCGTCACCTTCGCAAGCTGTTGTGATCAAACCCCTGCTTGTCCTCATAGCTCTCCCAACAGTGTCTGCATGCTCTCGGCTTTGCCAGTCCTGTGGTATCCAGAAATAGAATTTCTCCAGGCTCTACTAGGAGCTCCTTGCCCCCATAATGCCCAAGCTTCCTGTCCATGACCACTCTGCACTGTCTCTTTTTGGCTAGAACAAAGTTCACTAAACCAATGTTTTAATTCATTTTTACCACCTGCTTCTCCTATTAGACATTAAGGAATTCTTTGGCTGGGGTCAGGTCAAGCAATGGAACAGGTCTACTACAGAAATGTCTCATCTGCTTTGTAGAAGATTGTGTCCTGAGACGACCAGATTTCTCTGATCTTTTTAAAACAACTACTGTTATCCCTGCACTGAAGGTTCTGGCAAACCTGTTAAATACCAAGCAGGTGTTGTGCAAAGTGCAGGGAGTGGCTTTGATGATCAGCCAGTGCTTCTCAGCACGCCAGCCCACTGTCTAAGTGCTTCTGATGCAGGCTGGCTCCTCTCATCCGATGTGCAACATTCTGCTTTTCCAACCCCTCCTTCCAGCTCTCAGCATGCTCCTGGAGACCTCCATCCTCCTTCAGGCTTAGCTTTGTACAGCTCTGGCAATGCTCTTCCTCCTTGATGGGCACCACCTTCTGCTCTAGCAGAAGGATTCACCCACAACCACTCTCAGTTTATGAAGGAAACCTGCCCACAGTTTTATTGCCATCATCTCTGAAAACCCAGTTGTCTACATCTCTGGTCAGCTGGGACAGTGTGTCTGGAGGCATGGAGGCATGGCATGGGTGCTCGGAACATACTGAATTCCATGAAGCTGTTTCGGTTCAGCTCAGTGCCTTTCTTGCAGTGCAATCCAGTCCAATCCGAACAAGAACAGCTCTTTGACATTTAGGGGAGCTGGTAACTTCAACAACACCTCCTGCTAGCATGGCCTCAGACAGCTGCTGTACAAATGTCCTATGGCTGGCTTAGAAACAGTTGTTTTTTGCTGCATACATCCATCTTCTAGGGAGCATGTGATAGGTAAGCCATCACCTTCACTGCACTGTGTCCAAGGAATGATGCAGGTGGGCTGCATCTGAAATGCCTGATGCCCTTACTTCTCTTGCAGCTCTCTGCCTTCCCATTGTGGGTGGTTACCATGGTGGCACAGGGACAGAAGGCAACTGATGAGCCATTCAGCTTGTGGGGATCACTGGAAGATGGTCACTGAGGCAAATCTGTCTATCCTTTGAACAGCATGCATCTGGCCCTGGCATTGTCCTTCTACTTGCAAATCTGACTCACTCTAAGCTTCCTACAAATGAGCACTTCCAGCTGCCGATGGATTTTTGGTGCAAACGCTAGTTTAATCCTACTCCAGCACAGGAGAGGTGAGCTCAGATGGTCTGTGGATGAGTACTTCAAAAAGAGCCATGCTAATGTTAATCAGGGGCAGCTCTCTGAGCTGTTTGTGTCAAAACTCCCATCATTCAGAGGCCAAATCAGTAAGAACTCAGAAGAACCCCAAGTCATGTAGCAGAAATATGTACATTAATCTCTTCTGCTCACCAAGAAACATTATAAGCAATTAAATGTGGAGTAATCTGCCTTCCTGCAAGTCTTGTAATAATCCCAGAATTTAGGCCTGAGGTATGAGACTTTATATCCTTCCTCACAAGGTCAATTAACATTAATAATACATTCTTCTCTAAGGCTTGCTATTTTACTGGCCTTAGTGATGTCTTGTGGCAATGAGTTCTACATTTAATTAGGTGCTGCCTAAGAAATAACTTTATTTTAGTACTTCTGAGTAATCCAGTTCCATGGATGCATTTTGTCATAAGGCAGAGGGGCAGATGCACATGATAAAGATGATTTCTTCCAGTGTCAATCAAACCTTTCAACTTGCTTTTAACTCCCAATGGCTACAGGAAGTATCAGCTTAGAAAGGCTGTAATTCCTCTGTTTCCTTAGGGTTCAGAAGGGAGCTTGCTGCTGGGGGCTAATTCTTTGGTCAGACATGGATGAGTCTTCCATCTAACATAGACTGGGAGTGGTGCTTAGTTCATTGGACCTGGAGGAAACTCCAGGCAAAATGGGGCTGGGAAGTTTATTTCTACATTATTGTGAATCAACGGCTTGGAATTTGATTCCCACTAACTTTAGGAACAAAACCAAGAGAAATTTAACTTGCATATGGGAGAGAAAAGGGAACTTGTTTCCAGGCAGGGTATGGGAAGCCCAAGCAGAGGAGCAGCTGCAAGCCTGCAAGGCTGGGAATGCTTTCAACTCACCAGCAGCCTCCAAATCTTCTGCAAACCAGGACCCTTGGGTGTTGGGACTGAGATTCCCAGAGTTTCCAAGCCTTTTACTTGACACCAGCCTGCTTGACAGGCAGAAAAGGAGCCAGGGGTTTGTAAGCTCCTTTGGAGCATGGAGCCAGAGCAACCAGATATTTCAGGCTCTCTCCAGATGGGCAGTTGTGGTGCAGGGGAAGCTGGACAGGACACCTAGCAGCAGACTTTGCTATCTTCCCAAATCTGGCCTCCCAGGATCACCTTGTGATGAAGGGAAAGCATCTCTGAGCTTTCCAATGAATTTTCCAGTCTTGCTGAGGCTGGCAGTGCAGGAGAGGCAGCACTGCCCACCCAAGGCAGAGGCAATGGGAAGCTGGTTTTCCCACTTCCCTAATAAACTTACTGCAAAACCAGAGGTATCCAACCCATCCTGAGAGCCTGAACTGACCACATATTTGCTGCTGCCCATTTCTGACCATGGCAGGAATTGCATGTAGGGAATACCAGAAACAAATTCCTGTCACATTATCATTAGCAATAATTGATAACACTGCCACCTAAATACAGGAAAACATCAGCCATTCAAAAGACTGTTCTTTAGCTCTGTACCCACCTCCTTGCAGAGGTTGATCAGGGTACTTACAGCTCCCAAATTTCAGCGGGCAAGCATGCACGTCCATTGGGAAGTCCTCCAGGTGCATGGGGCACTCTGCATGAATCGTCAGCCTACAAGACAAAACACAAGGTATGATCAGAAACATCAGCCTCCTGTGGAGGCTCCCAGCCGACCCTTCTGCCATGGTGTCTTTGACATGAGTCCATCAAAGGTGACAAAGGGGCCTCGGTGTGTTCACTCACCTCTGGGTCTCCAGGCAGAAGGCCATCACCTTTGGAGGGACCAGCAGGCACACAGATCTGGCAATCTTTCCCAGTGTATAAACCCAACCCTACTGGCTGAGTTCATCTTCATCCCCTCAGTGCAATCAGAGTATCTGCCAAAGCCCAACTCTTCTGCTTGCTCATGCACTGTGCACAAAGAGCTCATTAATGCCTGGGGCCATGGGATGTCTCATGGACCATGCTGGAAAGCAGAGGGAAAGAGCTTCCAGGGAACATGGCCTGCTTTTCCTGGTGGTCTGGAAGTTGCGAGGGCAGGCAGGTTATTCAGTCAGGGAGCCACAGTGCTACTGGGCTTGTGGAACAAAGTCAGACCCATGAAGTCCCTGCAACTTCAGCCAGCCAGAAGTCATCTTCACAAGTAACGCATGAAGGGAGCTGGCTTCTCAGCCAAAGGGGGAAGCAATACAAGCATTCCCCACCCAAGGTGTTCTTCCTTGCCTGAAACCTCTCTGCTTTGCCCCTGTGCATGCCAGAGTGTGCTGGCTCTAATTAGCAGATATTTAAGTGAGCTGTGGAATCAATCACCACTCAGGAGAGCACCCAGATCCCCTTCTGTTCCCCCCACCCCTCTGGCCTTCCTCATCACCTCCTGCTGCTGCTGCAGGACTCCTCAGCACCATATGCTTTGCCTAAAGAAACATCAAAATGTCAAACCAAGGGGAATGTACCTCACTTTCTAGACAATTGCCCCTGCCCCTGCAGCACTGGGGTAAAGAGCCTGTTGCAGAAATTCTCACCTTTACTCCTTACCCTAGGCAAGGGAGCTTTATGGCCAGACAGCCACAAAGGCTTGTTTCATTGCTCAGGTGACAGGTTCAGGTCCAGGCATCTGAGCCCTGAAACGTCATTCTAAAGTCTAAAAGAGCATGTGTGAAATAGCCAAGCTGCCAGCAATCATACGATCCAGCTGTTGTATCCTTTGGCTCATCTGTCCCAGGCGCTAGCAATAACTTCTGTAGAACTCTCTTGAAATCAAACCCCAACTCCTTGTGTTTTCTCTTCACTCTGCTGGCACAATGGCACCAAAAGTGGAACATCCAGGAGAGAAACCATGTTTTTCTCTTTTAAGTCGCAGGAAGTCCTTTGAACTGCTCAACACAATGGCAAGAAGCGTGAATCAGGCTAAGCATACCTCTCCCAGGGCTGACGGTACAACAAACCACTTCAGCTTCGTTCTCATGGTTACCAGGAGCTTAGCGAAGCCTTTGATGTGTCATTAGAGCCCCTGTCGTTACCTGCGTTGTGCTGCAGGATGAGCGAGAATCTCAGTCCAATTTCTGGGACGCAAATGTAATAATCCCTTGGTGTCTGTGTGGTACAGAAACATGACAGCACCCTGCACAGCAGAACCAGCTTTGTTTATGCCGGGGTATTGAGTTTTGTCCTGACTTCTCCTCTAGGAGATTCATTAATAGCCACAGTCAGGCCAGATAGTGTTTATGGTTTAGGCTGTATGAATCTAGGTTAGGTTTAATTGCTGGGGTTTGAGCTTGAAAGCCAAATTGCTTCTAAGATCCTTGTGCTGGATCTGAAAGCACTGAATTCAGTTTGCATCCTCCCCCAGTCCCTGGAGGTTTCAGCCCATGATGGCAGAAATGCAGTGAGATAAAGTGATCTCTGAAGATTTCTCCCTCCTGGGACAGCTTCCTTACAAGAGTCTGCCTGCACAAAAGCAAGTCTGGAAACAGAGCATTTCTGCCTTTGGATCCACTCTGGAACCTGTAAGACAGGGAAAAGCAGCGTGTGCAAATTTCATCTTACCTATTCATATGCTTGCATGTTTAGCGGTTTAGTTTTGGTCTGCTTAAGTTTGTTGTCTAGGATCAGACCTGGTGTGGGATGCAGCCAAATAGTTGCCAGTCTGTTCTACCCAGAGGAGCTAGTGCTGGGATGTCCCAGGTGCTGCTCTTGCAGAAAGGAGAATGACGGCTGTACCTCCATCGTGTGGAAGAACTCTGCAAGCTCCAGCTTACACCTCTCACAAGTTGCCTGGAGTTAAAGACTGAAACAACAACCCAAAGCCTTTGCTGGGAGACACACTGTGAAACTGTGATTTCAAAAAGCAGCCTGGGAAACTCAAAGCCCTGAGCACGCTGCAGTACGTACAGCACTTGTTATCTGGGCTTCAACAGCCCCAGAAGGACTGCATGTGTCCTGGGTGCCTCAGCTTTCCTTCCTGCTCTACCTCTGCCTCACCCAGGGGTTCACACACCGTCCTCCCCAAGTGCCCACGCACTGCCGCTAAGGACTTGTCCTTAGCAACACAGGTTCCCGAGGCAAAGCCTTTGGGTATGCAGCTGAATATGTCAGCCTGATAGTTAAAGAAAACATCCTTCAAGTGCATAACTTGAGCACATATTGTCTTGGAACTGCTCTGACAATAACTACCAATCCTCAACATGCCACTCTGACCATGCCTGTGAAGAGCAGGAGAGCTCTTAAAAGCCTGGATTCAGAGTTGAATCTCATCAGCATAGCATTAGCCTTTCACTATTTCCACATGCTTCAAGGCCAGGAAGAACCAGAACATTATCTATGTGCCCCACACAATTGGAGCCAGAGAGTACATCCAGAGATTGAAGCAGCAGCTGAGTTTTTGTCTATATCTTATGTAAACCCATACACGTTCCCAGTTTGTTGTATTCAGGTATGACCCCAAATCTTTGATGCCCTGGCTGGGCTTTTGTGAACTACTTGGGTCTTGTTTGAGCTCCACAAACAAGACTGCAATGGCAGGGCTAGATGATAACACCATGTTGCCCATTCCTTCTAAGGCAGCCAGAACAGCAGGGAAGAGGCAGAGGGATCAGTAATCCTGTTCATTCCTCAGCAGTCAGAAGGATGGGAATAGAGCAATGTAATTTTGTGCTGCGGTCACAAAGGCCATCTTGTTACCCAGCTGCCAATGCCCAAGCCAGTTATCAGATGCTTGCGCCGTGATGTTGCACCAAGCCCTGCCGTGACTAAAGGAAATCTCTGGATGCTCAGCTACAGCTGGTGTGTGACTCCTTGAAGCTCAGGTCAGTGATAAAGAGGCTCTCTCAGGGAGCTATAAATATTGTCACACAGGTGTAATTCTGCTGGATGCACACGTCAGAGTTGCTGTTCCACCAGAGCAACTTCATCTATAAATGTAAGCCTTGACTAAGAGAAGTTGGCTTTCACAGCAGGAGAAATAGGAAGAGACATGCCTCTAATTGCACATCAGCAGAACTGATCCCTCAAGGATATTGGCTGGTACAAGGTAAAGGAGAAGGATGTGTCTCAGGAGTCAAACTGCATGGCAGTGTACCAGTCTAGACTGAGCCTGCAGAGCATCACCTGGGCAGCCTAGTCAATGCAGGGGAAATCTGGCGCAGTCCAAACTCACTCCCTAGTCAGCAGAACAGACTGTGCCTCCTTGGGGTTTGCACTTTGCTGGATGTCAGCTCTGGGGGGCTGAGATTGGCTTCATGGTCCTGCTCCACCCTTTGGGAAGGACACGAGATGTCCCTGGGCATGGGGGAGAATGGCAAATGTGCCACTTGGACATGAAACATGAGTCTCCTCTCAGCCCTTTCCTGGGAGGAGTTTTCAAAGCACTTAACAAGCAAGGGTGATTCTGTCATCATCATCATTTAGCAGGGGAATTGAGGTGTGAGTGCCTAAGAGTGGCAGAGCCAGGCAGGACGTGGTCTCTGAGCCTCAGCCTGAGGCACAGTCCTGGATGATGCATTCTGTGCCCTTGCATCTTCCTCTCTGCACCCCATTAAAAGACCCTTTGTGACCCTGGGCAGGCATTTACGTCAGCAGCAGAGAGAAGGGCAAATATCAGATGTACCAGGACAGATATCCCGGATGTGTTGAACTGTAAACACAGAGGAGCCTTGCTTTATCCCAACACACTGTCCTGTGCAGTGAGCAGTGCTTTCCAGATGATCATCTGGCCACCCCTAACCACATCTCCATACGTCAGGCCGGTCCAATACTGCTCGGATCTCCACACACATCTGCACAGCAGCAGCATGTGCTGGGTAAGGAGCAGATCTCCATGCACTAGAGCTCCTGGAACTGCACCATACATGACAAAAGGCCTCATATCCAATCCTCAACCCTTGGGTATCTCTGAGTGGGCTTTTAATTTCTTACAAAGCCTTAGAAGTAGATTTAAGGTGCACCTGCAAAGGGAGCTCAGATTCTCCTTCTCCCCCCCCCCCCCCCCCCCCCTTCTCCGTGAGACAGTGAAACTGAAGGATGAGTTGCATTTATCTAAAAAATCCATGACTCCATTTTCTTCAGGAAGCTCATTCCCAAGAGCCTTGTGATGCTGCTGCCATCCTGGCACCTGCCCAGTCCTAAGCGGAGAAGTAAATGCAATTCTTTCTCCGTCACACAAAGCTTGCTGAAGCTAATGGCTGTTTGCTGAATAAAGAAGTGAAATGATGTGAAAGCCCTGAAATTGAGTCCTTTTTTTTTGCTGTTTTATGCCAGTAGCTCCTATAATACTTTACAGTCAGACAAAGATACAAACAGGGGAGTGTTAGTCATCCACATGCAGGTCAGAGAGCCGGGAGCAGAACAGAGTCCTAAGGTCAAGTTGGACTTCTCCCTTCATTTACCCCATCTGCCTCAGTAACGTGAGATCACTGATGTGTGGAGACCTAACCCCCCAGGGCACTGGCAGGATTAGCTCATATTTGAGAACTGCTGCACAAAAGCAGAACACTGTTTATCAATGTAGGCTGTAAAACTTGCTGATGCTATGTAGATTCACAGCCAGCTTAACTATGAAGAGATGAAATTCTGCCTGGTCCTCCAAAAACAGAGGTGAAAGTGCAGCATCTCAGCACACAGAATCCATAGTGAAGCCTGTTATTAGTAGGATCAGCT